>NC_046163.1:18917717-18997717 GCF_011064425.1 Rattus rattus | reverse complement strand
AGATGATAGATAGATGATAGATAGATAGATAGATAGATAGATAGATGATAGGTAGATAGATAGATAGATAGATAGATAGATAGATAGATAGATAGATAGATTAGATAGATATAGGGGGACCGAAAGAGACAAAATCAGAGTCAGAGGGAGGTGAAAGAAATAGAGGGAGAGAGACAGAAAGGGAGACATTCAAACACACACACACACACACACACACACACAGAGACAGACAGACAGACAGACAGAGAGACAGAGACAAAGACAGAGACAGAGACAGAGACAGAGATGGGGGACAAGGGCAGAGGAGGGTGACTCTAGGAATGTAGTACCATGGGCTTTTGAACTCCCAAGTCTACCTCCCAGTGATATATCTCCACCAGTAAGACCATGCCTATTCTACCCAAATAGTTATACCAACTGCGGATTACGTATCCAAACAAATAAACCAATGGCAGCCATTCCCATCTGAACACCACAGCTGGCATTTTAAGAGTGGAATTTAGAAAGTCTGTTGCAATTGGAAGAAACTTAGGATGAGATACTGAGATCCACATAATGTATTAAAATTGTCTCTATATTGTCAATATCTGGTTAAAATATAGCAAATGCTATTGACATACATGTGTACATTTTTGTTTACTATACAAACATTGAGTATAATTTGAGAGTTGTATAACGAGTGTGGATATATCCATCACGAATATTATGTCCACATTAACCCCGTTAACAACTCACAACACATCCTGTATTATTCTGAAGCAAATTTTAAACATCAAATCACTTGGGTTAAAAAAACAAAACAAAACAACACCAAGGAGTCATGTTCTTAAGAACAAGAATGGCAGGATATCAGAAAATAGATGCTAAAAGATAACTAAATAATGACTTTAAAATGAAAAGGAAGATTATTTGTAATTTGTATTCTTTCTCCAAAATCAAAATTAAGCAAAGAGCAAAACAGGTGAGCGAGGCCCTTTAGCTTTCAGAAAAAAAAAAAAAAAAAAAAAAAAAGCTTTTTAATTTCCCTTCTTAAGAAATGTTTTAGTACATACTCTTGAATATTAAACAAAATCAGAGAGGGGCAAGGAATGCAGGCGTCAATGGCTGTACCAAACTGGAAGGAAAATGAGGAGTGAGGGAGACGTGGGCTTAGTCCTCTGTCAGTCCTGGGCACAGCCAACGAGACTGGGTTCCTCGGAAAGCAAAGTCTGGGAACTGACCATAGTCCTGTCCTTGAAGTGATCTTTAGGACTTACTGGGGCCTGTGCAATGGCTCAGTAGGGAAAGCCCTTGGTGCCAAGGCTGAGTTAATCCCCAGTGTGGAGGAAGACAAGTGACTTCTGAAAGCTGTACTCTGCCACGCCTACGGCATTCGGGCAAGCGCACATGCAGGAGATAATAAAAGAAATAGTTGACAGTACAAAAGACGCCAAGGAGCTTCTGGATAATGCAGGTCCATGCGGTATGTAGGACAGTTTTGTAATACTAATTTGTTTTGAAATAACAAATTATAGTTAAAGTACGCTTGCATCTTCCCCCTCTGGAATTAATTTATAGATAAAACAAAGAAGACTTGGTTCTGATTACAGATCCAAATATAAATGTCATTTTGTGGTTTTGTTTGGAGGTAAAATCCTTTGGAAACAATTACCTCATGAGGGTACAGCCTTCATAAATGGGAGTAGTACCCATACAGAATGCAGAAAGTCTGTACTTTACAATTTGAAAAAAAAATAATGCCTCTCAGAATTGGCCCATGCTGGTAATGGGATCTCAAAATCCCCCCAGGCTTCACAACTGTGAAAAGAAATTCCTCATTTGACATCCATTTCTTTGTCACAGCAGCCTGAGCTTAGATGGAAATCAGTCTTGATTCTCCAAAACTTCAAGTTTTGATAGTTGATTGTACAATGGTGTGTGTGTGTGTGTGTGTGTGTGTGTGTGTGTGTGTGTGTGTGGTGTGAAACTGATGGTAAGACAAGCTTGTCACCATTCCCACCAGACAAAACAAGGAATGAAAGCATACTGCTGTGTTCTCAACTGGTCCTCCAAGATTCCTAAGTCAGAGATGTAAGCTGGGTGTGGTGGTGCACGCCTTTAATCCCAGTGCTCTAGAGGCAGAGGCAGGTGGATCTCTGTGAATCTGAGGTCAGCCTGGTCTACATAGTGAGTTATAGACCAGCTAGGGTTACATAGTGAGACCCAAAAAGAAGGCAAACAAAGTAAAATCTAGTTCCTAGGGCGGCAATTTGGAGTTTTTGAGGGTGCCTACGTGGTGAAGGCTCTGGGTTCATGAATGATTAATATCACTATTAAAGGGACTTTGGGGAGTAGGCTCCTTGCCTTCTGTACAACGTTCTTCATCTCTGGAGTGTACACCGGACCTTGAACCTGAGGCCAACTTACTGGTACTTTGATGGTTTCTCCCTTTGCAGAGCGGTGAGGGACAAATGTGTATTCCTGATGAGTCAGCCAGGATGCAGCAACACAAAGTGCATTAGGCAAGATGCAGATACTGTTTCTAGCTGCCAGCACCCATCAAGGATAATATATGCAAGATATGGAAGATAAGTTTGACTTTAAGAAACAGAAAGGAGATGGGTAAAATTATACTGGAAAGCTAATGGTAAGATTTTAGTCTTGGGAATTCTAAATATGTGGGGGGGCACTGAATCCTGTTCCTAAGAGACATATCTGAAGGCATGTTGCAGAACAGGTCTGATTAAAAATTCTTGATGCTGTGTCCTGAGCACTGGAGCAAAGGGCTTCTGCTCCCCAACTGACTCCACGTCTGTGCCAGGAACCACATCTGATGACACTAGGGAACTGTCAGGCCCACTCTCTCCCACCTGCCTGACCCACTGATGCTCACGCAGCCTGGCAGATCACCTCAGCTTATCACCAGTTGGTGAGGTTTGAGGAGGTGAGTCTGATCACCAGAAAGTAGGTCACATACCTATGTTGTAGTTGCAAGGAAAATGAGCCTTGGAGTGTGTCTCTCACATTGGGAAGGAATGAGTCATGACATTGGTTTCTTTCCCAGACGTGTGATTCAAGTGGGACAAGCGCTTATACGTTGGTAGAACAATATTGAGAACATGATGAAATGATTGCATTGATACCATATTGATATGTTTGTTTTTAAACATCTTGAATTTGATTCATTAGGAATTTGGTTGGTTCTGTTTTCAAAGAACTGTATCATACAGAAAATGAGTCTCTCTCAGTGGCTGCGCCATTGCCTCCACAACATCCTAACTATCGCGGTCATCCCTAAATTACAGCAATCACTTCCCAGTTGACCTTGCTGCTTAATACCTTGTCCATGTCGCAGAAGAGTTAAACTCAACAGCTGGTGAGAGCATTTCAAGCTGTAGGAAAAATCCTATCATGTCTCTACTTAGAGTCATGCCTAGACTTCACAGATGACTCAGAGTAAAACCAGAGGGCTTCCAAGGGCCTTACTGATATACCATTATTGTCTCCTGTGACCTCATTTTTCCTCCTCCTCCTCCTCCCCCTCCTCCTCCTTTGCTCCCTCCTCTTCTTCCTCTTCCTCCCCTTCTTCATGTTCCTCCTCTTCCTCCCCTTCCTCCTCCTCCTCTTCATCTTTCTCTTCTTCCTCCTCTTCCTCGCCTTCTTCCTCTTCCTTCTCCTCCTAGTCTTATCCATTGTTCTTACCGTGGCCTCTTGTTCATCGTTCATGGGCATCTGACTCCTGCTCTTGCCTCCATCCCTTAGCAGTACTTGTTTGTCTTGTGGAAGACAGAGCCAACTCTATCATGTCTTCAAAAGCCTCTGTTTTATAGCTCTCTGCCCCATGCTATCTATGTCATAGTTTCCTATAGTTTTCTAATAATCTTGTAACTGCTATATGTAGGACTATAGATAATTCACTTAATTATGCTATTTTATCATAACTGAGAGAAAAAATTTGGCTAGCATAGAGTATATGACAGGTATGGCCATGGAAGAATATGTTCTGAACTTTATACTATATACATGTTAATACTCTCATGTGTAACTGAAACTTGATTTATGACTCCAGATTTATGGGTTATGAATCGAGAAATAGATCTCAGTTATTTCTCTGAAATTCACAAGCTTATCAAATCTATGATGCAGAATGCCATTTTGGCAATAAACATGTAATAATGCTATTTCTGCCTTACTGTGCTGAAGCACATTGCTCAAATTACCCTCTGATGACTTGTAAAGTCTTTCTCTGACCTGGTTATAATCCATGACTCAGTGACAGTGGTGAATGCCAGCTGACTGACCGGTGGAACATTCCTGTAGATGTGTTGTCTTCCTAGTTAATAAACTGTATTGCCTCCTGCCTCAGGGGAGCAAGTGCAACCAGCACCCCCCCACCACGCCCCCCCCACCATGATGCTGTCATTTGGATGGATGGATTTAGGACAAAGATACCTTAGTTAAAACCAGAACATATCATAGCCAATGTTGCTAAGAACTAAACTAGCATTTGCTCCTGTAAACATTTTTACTAACTGTAAGTCTAGAAAATATCAAAAGAAAAACCTTAGTAGGTTACCTACTTATTTACAGTATGCTTTTAGTATACGTTCTTAGAGAGGCTGCCTGTGTTTCAAGGTGTCAGTCAAATACAGAGTTTACATGAACACAAAAGAGCATGACTTAAAGCACAGGAGGCTTCTAGACTCTGGGAATTATGATTTTGGCTTCAAATTTATTAAAGTTATAGAAGAACAATTAAATTATAATTTTTCTTTTGAAGGGACCCTTAATGCTCAGTAATTATGTTAGCATGACCCTTAAAAGTTTTAAGAACTTCATTTAGCTTTTCTTCCTCAATTGTATAGTGCAAACTTTATCGTTTAAACTCTTTTTATTGAGATGCTTGTAAGGACTCTGTAAACAATGAGCTCTTAGAATGCTTTCTGTTCTAAGCACTTCACTTCCTTGGGAAGCACACAAGACAGTCGTGTGTGTGTGTGTGTGTGTGTGTGTGTGTGTGTGTGTGTGTGTGTGTACACGCGTGCGCGTGCGTGCCTCGTGGATTGGCATCCTGTACATCTGTAAATCAAATTCAGCTTTCAACTTGATTGAGATACAGAGTTCCTACCTCTGCCATTTTGTCTGCTTCTCTTTTCTGCTCCCCTTCCCCCTTCCTCTTCTTGCCCCCCACCCCTTCTTTGGAGAAGCCAATGTCTAGTTAAAAATTAGTGGGAAAAAAATCAAGGAGAATATTTTTGTCTCCCCCTAACGCCAAATCCATCTCATTGAAAAGCAAATCACAAGGATGATGCAGAACTTGTAGCTAGAAACTTTGACATATTTAAAGGCCCCAAATGGTTCAGCCACCCTTTGTCATGCGTTGACTATGGTATATTATCTCTGATTGTGCGGTAAAATATGAAATTATCATCTTAATAATTACTTTAGAATTTTCTTGTATTCGGTTTTCGTTAGTGAGTTGAGGTGCTTGTTGACTGACTGAAAGAAAAAAAAGGAGAGGAAACACCTGCTAAGGCTTTCCTGCCTGTCTTTATCTTGGGGTGTGAAAGCTGCTTCAGAAATTTAAGATGGACTTCCTTGTTTCTTGTGGTTAATGGGATTGTTCTAAAATATGAACTGTCATTGAAGGAGAATGGATCTGTTGGTGAGCCTTCCCTCCCTCATTCAAACTTGCTAAAATAGGTTTGCAGTGTGATAGAAATGCTAACTTAGTCTGATCCGTTCTCCATATATCATGCACCACACTTATTTCAGTATATACACTATTATTATTTCTGAATTGAAAATTAAAATACTGAGTTGTTTAGATCTAATTATTTGATGAACTGAATTGGTAGATGAAGCTTTTGTTTCTTTGTTGTTATTTTTCTCTAACGTCTTCTACCCAGCCATGAAATCTTAAACTCACAATTTGTTTTATCTAGAAGATGTGCAGGGATAAAAGATAGAGCAGGATTTGAGGGAAGAGTGAGCCAATGACTTTCACAGCTTGAGAACTATGCCATGAGAGGGAACCAACCCCTGACAATATTAACAATATTCTGCTATACTTATGGACGGGAGCCTGGCATAACTGTCATAAGAAGACTGATTGAAGGAGCCTGAGGGATAACAGACACCAAAGAAAACCTACAGAATCAACTAACCTGGGTCAACAGGGGCTCATGGAGACTGAACTGCCAACCAGAGAGCATGCACAGGACAGACATAGTCCCTCTGCACATATGTAAGAGATCTGTAGCTGGGTCTTCATGTGGGACTACTAAAGCGAAAGCAGGGGCCGTCTCTGACTACAATGTCTGCCTTTGGATTCCTTTCCTCTAACTTGTCTAGCCCCAATAGAAGAAGATGTTCCCAGTCTTACTGCAACTTGATATGCCAAGTCTGCTTGATATTCACGAGATGTCTCCCCTTTTCTGAAGAGAAGCAGAGGAGGGGTGGATGAGAGAGAGGTGAGGTGAGAGGAGGGATTTGGAGGAAGTGGGGGAGCTGTGATTAGGATGTAAAATAAATAGCTTAATAAAAGAATTTCTAAAATCTGCTACTGGGTCTAAAGCCATTGTGCTGACAGTTTCAAACGGTGTACTGCACACAGGAAGTTTTCTTGAATTGTTGCTAAACCTGCAAGTTTTTAGGAGTAGAAAACGGTAAAGTGGCAATGTTTGTGTTTATTTGGGAAAAGAGCATTCGTAAGCATGTTACAAAGAAGGAAGCTATCAGAGAAAAACAGTCCATTCTGTACAAAGTGTATCTGTGTAGGGCAATATAAAAACATACTTGGAAGGAACGCGGTGTGGTATTCATCAATGTGTGTGTCTGGAAACTTTGTAACAGGCAGTAGATATTTAATAACTGTTTACTGGATAAACAGATTTGAATCAGGACCAAACAAAGTCAAGCATCGAAAGTCTCAGATTGTTTAGAACACCAGTTCCTAAAGGGGCTCCAAGATGCTCGGCCAACATAGCAGAAGGGACTATTTCAGTTGGCTGTGTGTTTAGCATCTTAGTAATTTTAAGTAGAAGTCTTCGGAAATGGATAAAAACAAAGGGAGAACCTCATCTCTACGTTCAGCTTATCAAGTAGCTGGGATCTAAACAACCGAGTGCTTTAAATTTAAATTCATAAACAATGAATGTAATGCCATAAACATGGTATTTTCATACATGTCTTAATTGTGGAATGGCCAACTCAGAATAATTAATGTATTATCGTCTTGCATACTTACATTGCAGCATTTTTGAATATACAATGCATTGTTACTAATGATAGTTAACATGCTGTATGGTAGATCAGCAGAATTTATTTCTCTAATGAATCTTTGTAACCTTTGACCAACATCTTCCTCTTCTGTCTCTTGATAAAACACCTCGTACCTTTTTCATGTTAGTTGTTACCTAAATTCCACAAGCTAAATGGCATGAATCTCTAGGGTATGCTCATTAACCTAGTGTTCTCCAGCTTTATCCACATCAAAACAAAGGCCAGAACTCCTTTACCTTTTAAGGAAGATAATATCCTGTTGGGTGCATACACCATGTTTTCTTCATTCCTTTGTAGACAGGTTTAGGCATAAACTTTTTGCAACCTACTTCTAATAAGGGTTCAACAACCTCTCCTCTAGCCCGCCACCCAGCAGAGGTAGTGGAAGGGAAAAGTTAGTAGGATATGGAGGAAGTGGACCTGTTCAGCAATATTTTTGTCTGGGTGAACTTGATCTTCTTTGGCTGCAGTTCAGTCCTGTAGCAAACACCTAATACAGCTCAGCAACTGCAGTCCTTTCAGTAAGCAGACAGGACACCAGGCAGGAACCAGCAGCTGTAGTTCAATCCTGAAGAAACCTCTAAGCTTGCCAATTGGCCTAGGTGAGACCTCAGAGGGAACGAGCTGCCACAGGAAACATATAGGACTGTTCTCAGGCACGTTTCTCTCAATGGTAGCATTACTCTAAGTTGAGCTCTACAGCGCTATACAAGGCAACTGACATGTGTGTGTTTAGCCAAGAATAGCAAAGGGAAGCAAACCAAACCAATTCTCAGTGCTCGTTTCCCACTGCCTGTGGGATCATAGTTATACTCCCTCAACAAGTGTCCTTTCATGTGTTTGCTATATCAAAACACCCTTTCACTTGGGTCTGCTCCAGGAAAACATCCTTTCACATGTTCGCTTTAGCAAGACATCCTTTTACCTGTGTGCCCCAGAAAAACAACGTTTGACATAACTAACTTCCCAAAGAGACCAGAAGTTTCCTCTTCAGATGGGCACTTAGGTTTTTCTCACACCTTGTCTGCTGTAGGTAGTGTTGCATGAACAAGAGGAAGCAAATACTTTTTCTGCTATCTGATGGTGTTGGAAGTTGACCTAGATTTGGTGTTGCTGGGTCATATGTTAGGTAGCAATGTTTTTACCCCCTGTCCCCCCCCCCCCACACACACATACTGCAGCTCAAGGACAATTTTGTTAGAGTTTCTCAGAAAACTTCAGAGAGGTAAACTGTGTCTTGGCACCTGCCTAGAGTAGTAGGGTGTTGTTTGGGTCAAGCTGACACTAGGGTCAGCCACATGGTGGCAGGCAAGTTCGTGGTGATGGGCCCTGCTTTAGAGAAGTAAGGAAACCTGAAGTGATGGGAAAAAGTGTTAGAACAGAGATAGAAAAAGAAAAGGAAAAAGTTACACCTTTCTGGGTAATCCAGACAAATGAGCTGACTTGTAAAGTTGTATGTCTCTGGCCCTGGAAGCTACTTCATTAAGGATCAGGAATTCTGGGAAATAAAAGAACATTACATCATCTCATTGAAGGGATAATTATTCCGCCTATCTCCTTAGCACGGTTTAAGGGGACCCTAACTTCTAGGGTAGTCCTGCCTTCTTGAGGGGTGATCCCTTATCCAAGTCATTGACCCAGCCTGACTGGAATTCTATTCTTTTGACCAGAAATTGCTAATTTTTCCTAAACAGGCTTTTCCTCTTATGTCATGTCCCACCTTGGAGAGGTAACTCTCAAATAATTTATGAGATGGGCTGAAAATTTGTAGAATATATTTGTAGTGTTATATTTAGGACACACACACACACACACACACACACACACACACACACACACACACACACCTCCTAATTTCACCAAATTTAGCAATCTAGTTCCAGCAGAAGGCGTCAGTCTCTGGACTAATGGAGTTCTCATCCCTCCCTCACTTACAGCCTTTAGACAGATGTGCTCAATGAGGGGGAAATAAGAGACCAGGGCTCCCTCCTGCCTGAGAACCAAGGGTGTTTTAAAATCGCTGCTTCTGGGGTCCCTCCCCCGAGCTGTCGGTGGTTTCGACCTTCTGCTCCCATCATTCCTTCTTCTGAGGATTTTCCAACAGAGAGTTGGAAAGCCAAGGGCTCTGTCGGGTGTGGCGGCTGAGGTAGACCCTGGGGTCATCTATCTAACAGACTCCAAAATTGCATCAGGGGTTCATTTGCATGAATATCAGATGGAGGTAGGAAAAGACGCGTCTGGAGAAAGACATGGCGAGGTGAAGGCAAGAGTTATCTATTACACATCCTGTTTTCTTTCCTCTTCCTTCTCTTCCTCTTTTTTTTTTTTTGAAACTTATTTTCCAAATAGACCGCGCTAATTTGCATTCCTGACAATCGTATGCACAGATGCCCTTTTCAACGTCTCCTCACCAACACTTATGGGATTTCATCTTTCAGATTTTAAAAATAATTTATTCTAATGTCAGGTAATATTTCAATGTTCTGTAACTGGCATTTCCCTGTTGAGTAGTAACTCCTTTGTATATCTATGAGTTAAACAACATAGTACAACTCAACCATGGGAAAAAGTGTGATTGTGTGTGTGTGTGTGTGTGTGTGTGTGTGAGAGAGAGAGAGAAAAGAGAGAGAGAGAGAGAGAGAGAGAGAGAGAGAGAGAGAGAGAGAGAGAGAGAGATTTGGGGGAGAAAAACAAGACTTCTTTGAAGCTCAGCAAGAAAGTCTTTTATTTTTATTTTTTGTTTTACTTTTTGAGATTAAAATACAATTACATCATTTTCCCCTTCCTGCTCCTTTTCCCAACCCATTCCTATACCTCTTCATGGTCTCTTTTTCATTAATTGTTGCTGCATAGATGTATGTGTGTGTGTGTGTGTCTGTCTGTGTGTCTGTATGTGTGTGTATGTATGTGTACCCACTTATATATAATGCACATATATTTTCTTAAATACACAAGTGAAACCTAATCAGTCTGTAAAATGTTATGTGTATGTATGTTTTCAGGGATGGCTGACCAGTTGGTACCAGATGACCTGGTGATGTGCTCTCCTCTGAAGAAAACTATCTGTCCCACTCCTTAGCTGATCATGGCTCTTTGTGTAAGGTTGAGGCCGTCCACTCCGGCATGTCTATTGTTCTTCCTGTTCGTCTCATGTCTAGACAGTCATGCTGCTGAGACTTTACCTAGCTTCCCTCCTAGGATTCACAGTCTCACAGCCCACTTATTCCTCTGGCTGCTACAATTCCTCCCTCCTTTCTTCCTCAGTGGTCCCTGAGTCTTAGGTGCAGGCATTGTGCTGTAGATATACCAATTGAGACTGGGCTCCACCACCCTTTATTTTAATTAGTTGTGCTTTCTTGTAGTAGCCTCTGCCTTTTGCCAAGAGAAGTTTCTTTAAGGAGTGGTAAGGACTTGTACTTATTGGTGGTGGAGGGGCTGGGGAGTCAAATATGTAGAACGTAGTTATGAATTGTGTGCTGATTTAATAAAATGGCAGTTATAGTTTCTCCTCCAAGATTCAGCATATTTCACTGTTTGAAGTGTCTAATACACTAAATTATTGCTACGATAAATGAGGGCTGAAGTGTGGTTTAAGGTAAGCCCACTTTCTTAGCAGTAGTTCTTTGACCATGTGAGTGGTCTGTTCTAACTGGAATGTGAAGGTTCCATTCCATTGTGTTGACCAGAGGAGTTTTGTTTTATGGGAGTTTGTTTTTGTTTTTGTTTTCTTCTCCCCCTGAAATGGTAGCCCTAGAGTGATTTGGGAACTAGATCAGAGATCTTGTACCCAAACACTTTGACAAGAAATAAAGTAGTTACTTTTCTTTAAGGTCATTTAACCCTGAGCTGTCCAGCCAATTCCTTCCTCCCATTCTTTTCACTCTCCTTCCCCTCTGAAGTGGAAACACTAGCTACCCTTACGGGACCAGGGCAACAACCAATCTGAATTTTCCCTGCTGGATGAGGTCATTGGGTACAGCAGTCAAACACCTTTCAAGTGGGCCTATGTAAAAAGTGTCAACAGTGCTTCAGTGGTTAATTTGCATAACCAGGTGCTGGGAGAAGAGGAAGTCCTTGACTGGTGACTGGAGGGTGGTATGCTGAAGAGAAGAGAACACTGTTAGTATTCCAGATACTAAGCAGGGAACCAAGAGAATCCGTAACAGAGACTATTAAAATATCCAGATCAGAGTCCATTCGAATTTCTTGATGGTCTCACAAGAGCATCTGCCTCCTGGGAATCTGCTCATGACTCTTTGGTCTCTAAGGCTGGTCTCCACAGTGAGTGATGAACTCAGGATCTGCTTCTCAATCCTTTTGGTAGCTGTTGGGATGGCTAGAATCAGTGTGATATCCTTCTCATATGGCTTCTAGATGGGCAGAGGAAAGATATTTAACTACCACTTGATTTTTTTAGGTTAAAACAATAGTGGACTTGTCTGCCTTATGTTTGGGGAATAGTCCCATCCTTTGGACAGTTGAACATTTTGGTTTTTGATTACATTTCCCTGATGGGAATAGAAGACTGTGCAGGTGGCCAAATTTAATCCTTCCTTCTTTCCTTCCTTTCTTCTTTCCCATTTAGAACTATTTGATTCAAGAACTCTGGCTGTGGATCTCAGCATCTTTTCTAGTCCACTGCAGGAGGAAGCTTCTCTGATGATAACTGAATAAGGCATTGATCTATAAGTATAGTAGAATATCATTAGGAGTCATTTTATTGATATATATGTATGTAAGTAGTGTTTGGTTTTACCATAGGTCTCTATGTTGTTCTTGGTCACCTCGGCAGTGCTGTGTATGGATTCTATCTCCTGGAGGAGACATTGGTTAGGTGCTTCCACAAATTATATCCCATCACTGCTCTAGCCCGTCTTACAGACAGGAGAGATTATAGGTCAAAGGTTGTCTGGCTGCTGGATATGTTTCTCTTTTGGTAACTTGCAGAGTACCTTCCTGCACCAAATACCCCAGAAAAAAAGGTTGGAGGCGGGGTTGGGGATTTAGCTCAGTGGTAGAGCGCTTGCCTAGCAAGCTCAAGGCCCTGGGTTCGATCCCCAGCTCTGAAAAAAAGAAAAGGAAAAAAAAAAAGGTTGGAGGCACCACTTAGATCTTCCATGTTCACTGAGTCATGTAGGCATTGTCTTCAGCAATAGGACTTTACTGTTTGTTAGGTACAGGGTGAAGGGTCCATGTAGGCACCCACTCAAAGTCTCCATGTTTAATGAGGAAAGTGGATGTTGCCCTCGACAATAGGGCCCCATGTTTAGTTTGCTCAGAGCATCCCATTGTCTTAGGGATGCTTAGGAAACATGGGTAGTTTCCTTGAGACACCCTTGGCCAACATCTCAATTAAATATAATGCAGTCCTGGTACTACTAGAAGACTTATTTGTTGATAAGACATGCTCAGTTAGGACTCTATCTCCCCCATTATTAAGAAGCCTCACTTCATATATTTTAGGGAGTTTCTACTTCCCTAGGATTTCCTACCATTTCTTAAATACCTCTCACTTCCAACTGTCTCCCTTAACTCAATCTTCCCTTCCATTTGTATTGTACCATTTGTATCCCTGTGCCACCCCCAGTAAACCCATAAAATCTATTTTCTCCTCCCAGGGAGATCCATGTGTTTCTGCATCTAAGTCCCTTCCTTTATACCTAATGGCTCTGGGATTATAGTTTGGTTATATTTATTTAATGGCTAATATTCGCATACAAGTGCATCCATACTAGATTGGTCTTCCTGGATCTGGGCCACCTTACTCAGGATGATTTTTTCTATTCATTGGTCAGACAATTTCATGATGTTTTTGTTAACATCTGAATATTACTACATTGTGTAAATATACAACATGTTCTTCATCCATGTTCTGTTGAGGGACACCTACATTGTTTCCATTTTCTGGCTGTTGTGAATAGAGTATAATGAATATGGTTGAGCAAGTGTCCTCAAGGCGCAATGGAGTGTCTTTTGGGTACATGACCAAGAGTGGTATAGCTGGATCTTGAGGTAGATCAATTCCAAACTTTCTGAGGAATCTCCATATTGATTTCCATAGTGGCTCTACGAGTTGACACTCCCACCAGCAATGGGAGTGAATGCATTGCCCCACATCCTTGCCAGAAAGAACTGTCACTTGTGTGGTTGATCTTAGCTATTCTGACAGGTGTAAGGTGGAATCTCAAAGTAGTTTTAATTTGCATTTTCCCAATGCCTAAGGATGCTTCTTTACACATTTCTGGCCCAGTTAAGATTCCTCTGTGGAGAATTCTTTGTTTAGATCTGCTCCCCATTTTTAAATTGGAACATTTGTTTTTTTGATATCTAGTTTCTTAAGTTCTTTATATATTTTGAACATTAGCCTTCTATTGAATGTAGAATTGATAAAAATCTTTTCCCATTCTGTAGCATGCCACTTTGTCTGAATGAATGTCCTTTGCCTTACAGAAGCTTTTCAAGTGTTTTTATTTTTAAATCGTTGATCTGACTGCCTGAGCAATCAGTGTTCTGTCCTGTGCCAATGCATTCAAGACTCTTCTCCACTTTCTCTTCTCTCAAGTTCAGTGTATCTGGTTTTATATTGAGGTTTTTGATTAACTTGGATTTGAATTTTGTGCAAGGTAGTAAGAGTGAATCTATTTGCATGTATATAAACATCCAATTTGACTAGTACCACTTATTGAAGATACTTTCTTTTTTCCAGTGTGTATTTTTGACTTCTTTGTCAAAGATCAGGTGTCCTTATGTGTAGATTTATTTATGTCTGGGTCTTCAATTGACTTCCACCGATTGATGTGTCTGTTCTTAAGCCTATACCGTATGTTTTAGTGCTATTGCTCTGTAGTTCAATTTGAAATCAGGAATGGTCAGACCTCCAGCATTTTTAAAAATTGCTCAGGATTGTTTTAACTATCTCATGTTTTTTGTTTTCCCTATGAAGTTGAGAATTATTCTTTCAATGTCTGTGAAGAATTGTCTTGGAATTTTGATGGGGATTGTGTTGTATCTGGAGATTCCTTTGGTAGGATGGCCATTTTTACTATGTTAATCATATGAATCTATGAGCAGGGGAGAGCTTTCCATCTTTTGAGATCTTCAGTTTCTTTCTTCAGCGACTTGAAATTTTTAATCATATAAGTCTTTCACTTACTTGATTACAGTACCCCAAGATATTCTGAATTATTTCAGACTATTGTGAAAGGTGCTCTTTCCCTGACTGCTTTCTTAGTCATTTGCATATGGGAGGGCTACTGCTGCTGCTGCTGCTGCTTCTTCTTCTTCTTCTTCTTCTTCTTCTTCTTCTTCTTCTTCTTCTTCTTCTTCTTCTTCTTCTTCTTCTTCTTCTTCTTCTTCTTCTTCTTGTTCTTCTTCTTCTTTTGCATCGATATTATATACAACTACTTTGCTGACAGTGCTTATCAGTTACAGGAATTTCCTGGTGAATTTTTTAGGGACACTTATGTATACTATTATATCATCTGCAAATAAAGATACTTTGATTTCTTCCTTTCCAAATAGTATCCCCTTGGTCTCCTTCAGTTGTCTTATTGCTCTGCCTAAAACTTCAAACTATATTAAATTGGTGTGGAGAGAGTGGTCCATCTTTTATTGTTCCTAATTTAAGTGAGATTGCTTTGAGTTCTCTCTATTTAACTTGATACTGGTTATAGGCTTGCTGTGAACTGCCTCTATTTTGTTGAGGTATATCTACTGTTCCCTAATCTCTCCAAGACTTTTATTATGAAGAATTGTTGAATTTTGTCAAGTGCTTTTTCTCTATCTAATGAGATGATAGTGTGTGTATTTTCTTCCAGTTTGCTTATCTGGTAAATTACATTTATGATTTTTTGTATGTTGAACTATACTTTCCTCTCTGGGATGAAGCCTAGTTGATCCTGGTAGATAGTCTTTTGGATATGTTCTTGAATTCAGTTTGTAAGTATTTTATGGAGTATTTCTGCATCTGGGTTAATAAGGGAAATTGGTCTGTAATTTCTTTCTTTGTTGGGACTTTATGCATTTGGATAGCAGGGTAGTCGTGGCCTCAGGAAATACATTGGGCACTGTCCTTCTCTTTCTAGTTTGTAGAATAGTTTGAGGAGCATTGGCGTTAACTTTTCTTCAAACGTTTGTTAGAATACTGAGCTAAGAGTATTTTTTGGTTTGGGAGACTTTCAATGATTGCTTCTATTTACCAGAAGTGACAGATCTATTCAAATGTCTTCTCTGATCCCGATTTTAACTTTGGTAAATAATAGCTATTGAGAAAATTATCCATCTCTTTCCATTGGAAACAATTAGGTGGAGTACAAGGTTCTAAAAGTATGAACCTATGATTCTCTGGATTTCTTCCATGTCTGTTGTTATATTCCCATTGTAATTTTCTGATTTTGTTAATTTAGATATTCTATCTCTGCTTTTCAATTACTTTGGCTAAGGGTTTGTGTATCTTGTATCTTTAGATTTAAAACTTTCATTGATCAATGTGTCAATTTCTTCTATTGTATCTTCAGCACCCAAGATTCTTTCTTTCATCTCTTATATTCTGTTGGTGAAGCTTGCCTTTGTAGTTACTATTCTAATTTTTAAATTTTTTATTTCCAGAATTCCCTCCATTTGTTTTCTTCCTCCCCCACCTCCCCCTCCTCCTCCTCCTCTTCCCCTTCTCCTCCTCCTCCTCCTTCCTTCTCCTTCTCCTCCTCCTCCTCCTCCTGTGCTTTTTGTGTGTTCCTGAATTAAGGGACTTATTTATTTCCTCTTTAAAGACCTCTATCATATTCGTAGTCTATTTTGAAGTCTTTTTCTTATGCTTTGCTATTTTGGAATATTCATAGCCCGATGTGGTAGAAAAGTTGGCCTCTAGTGTAGGAATATTGCCTGTTACTGGTTGTGTTTTTATTCTAGCATCTAGGTATCTGGCATTGGGATCATTATAGGTAAGAGCTGATTTCTGTATTTGTCTTCACTGGGTGGTGTTTTTGTTTTTTTGTTTTTGTTTTTGTTGTTGTTGTTGTTTGGCTTTTGTTTTCTCTGTGGATTTTTGGAGAGTGTGATGCCCATATATTGCTTGGTAGGACTTTTCTTTGGACTTCATAGTTATGGGTACTGGGTGTTCTATATAAAAATGTCTTTCTGGGTATTATAAGCTGATGCTTAGAAAAGAGGATAGATTAGATGTCTGAAGGAGTTCACAGATGGGCAAAGAGTAGAGTGTTCAACTGGGATCTGCTTGGAATGGGGGAGACATTGATGGAGTGGTTACCCCAGAGGTTTGTCTATAGAGGTAGAGTGAGACTTGGGGGATTGATCTAGAGGACCAGAAGGAGAGGGGATGATCTCTACTCAGTCTACCTGTCTTCTTGACAAGAGTTGTGTGGGTTAGAAGGAAGTTCCTCCTGGATTTGCGGGATGGATAAAGCAACAAGTTAGGAGAAAGGTTAGGAGGGGAAGGTCTGTGGGATCCACAAAAGATGTAGGTGGGGCATGTGGCAGGGTTGGAGGAGGCCACAGCAAATAAACTGTTGCAGAATTAGGGATGAAACTTGGGAATTGGATTTGGAGGAGCAGAGGCAGTGGTGGAAGTCGTCAGTTGGGCTACCCATTTCCCTGGCCTGCTCGGCTGGTGTGTTCACAGAGAATGCCTGCTGGTGTTTGGGTCTAGGATACTTGGATGAAGTGGAGGAAGGAAGGAAGGTTGGAGGAGTTCTTTGGGATTCCCTGGGGTGGGGACAGAGAGGAAAGGGAGACTGCAGTGGGGTTTCTGCCACAGAGCTAGCTGGGGATAAGACTAGATGATTGGAGCTGGAGGAGCAGGAAGAGAGGTGTGGCTTTGCCTTCGGCCTGCCTGTTGCCTTGGCAGGAATGGCCCTTGGGTTACAAGGGATGCCTGCTTGGGTTCATGGGTTGAGACAAGGCAACTAGTCAGGGGAGGGAGGTTAAAAGAGGGAAGATCTGTGAGACCTACAGAAGATGGGAACAGGATGCAGGGAAGGCTGCCACAGATGTTCTGCTGTAGAGCTGGGGCTGAGGCTGGAGGATTGCACCTGGGGAAACAGAGAGAGAAGAGAAGATCTGCAGGGAGCCCACCTGGGTTTTTTTTTTTTTTTTTTTTTTGCAGGCTTGGCCTGTGGTTTAGCTGAGGGTGCCTACCAGAGTTGGGTGCTGGGATAACGAGTATAGGGGAGGTGGGGATTAAAGCAGGAACATTTGTGGGATCCAAAGAAGATAGGAGCTGAGGACTCAGGGAAGGCTGCTACCTGTGTTCTGCTGCAGAGCTGAGGATGAGACTGGGCTATTTTAAAGTTTTTGAGGACCTTTCTGCCACTGATGTCATTAATAGGAGCACTAGTTTACAGTCTCATCAGCAGCGAGTAATGCTTTCTCTTTGCCCATAACCCTACCAGCACTTCTTGTCATATTTATTGATGCTACTAATTCTGACTGGGGTGAGGTGGAAGTCTTAAGGTATACTTAATTTGCATTTTCCTAATGCAATGGATGTTAAATATGTTTTATTGTCCATTTGGATTGTTTTTTTTTTTTTCTTTTGAGAATTGTCACTTCGGTAGCTCATTGGTTGATTGATACTTTTAGATTAGATTTTAGTGTTTAATTTTTGATGCTCTTTATGAACTCTGAGCATTGGATTCCTACCGAAGTGTAGTTGGCAAAGCTTTTTGCCCATTCTGTGGTCTTCCTGTGCTGCTGACAGTTTCCTTGGCTTTGGAATTGCTATGGTTTTACATTTTTTCCATTTTCTTTTGCTCTCCCTTTCTTTCTGATGCTACATATTGAACTTAAATATCTACCACTTATAAATCTTTTAAGTTTTGTATAGGTGTGAATTTCAATATTTGTACATAATAACCCCCTGTTCTTCATGTCGCATAGGAAGGACACTATCCTCAGAAAGGGGAAATAATCTATATAGTGGTTTGTAAATTTTTTATATCTTTTTATTAGATATTTTATTTATTTACATTTCAAATGTTATCCCCTTTCCAAGTTTCTCTTCAGGAAACCCCCCTATCCCAGATCCCTCCCCCTGCTTCTGTGAGGGTGCTCCCCACCCAATCATGCACTCCTTCCCACCTCTCCACCTGGCATTCCTCTTCACTGGGGCATTGAACCTTCCCAGGACATCCCAATGGCACCTCCTTCCATTAATGTACCACAAGGCCATCCTCTGCTATGAGTCCCTCCACATGTACTCTTTGGTTGGTGATTTAGTCCCTGGGAGCTCTGGGGATCTGGCTGGTTGATATTGATGTTCTTCATATGGGTTGCAAATCCCTTCAGCTACCTCAGTCCTTTCTCTTAACTCCTCCTTTGGGGACCGACATTCTCAGTCCAATGGTTGGCTGTGAGCATCCAGGCTCTAACAGAGCCTCTCAGGAGATAGCTATATCAGGCTTCTGTCTGCATGCACTTCTTGGCATCCACAATAGTGTCTGGGTTGGGTGTCTGTATATGGGATGGATCCCAGGTTGGGCAGTCTCTGGATTCCCTTTCCTTTAGTCTCTGTTTGACACTATGTCTCTGTATTTCCTCCCTTGAGTATTTTGTTCCCCCTTCTAAGAGGACTGAAGCATACATGGTTTGGTTGTCCTTCTTGAGCTTCATGTGGTCTGTGAGTTGTATCTTAGGTAATCCGAGCTTTTGGGCTAATATCCACTTATCAGTGAGTGCATATCATGTGATCTCTTTTGTGATGGGGTTACTTCACTGAGGATGATATTTCTAGTTCCATCCATTTGCCTAAGAATTTCATGAAGTCATTATGTTTAATAGCTGAGTAGTACTTCATTGTGCAGATGTAACACATTTTCTGCATCCATTCTTCTGTTGAAGGACATCTGGGATCTTTCCAGCTTCTGGCTATTATAAATAAAGCTGCTATAAACATACTGGAACATGTGTCCTTGTTATATGTTGGAGCACCTTTTTGGGTGTATTCCAGGAATGGTATAGCTGGGTCCTCAGGTAGCACTATGTCCAGTTTTTAGTACTATGTCCAGACTGATTTCCAGAGTGGTTGTACCAGCTTGCAATTCCACCAACAATGGAGGAGTGTTCCTCTTTCTCCACATTTTCACCAGGATCTACTGTCACCTGAGTATTTGATCTTAGCCATTCTCATTGGTGTGAGGTGGAATCTCAGGGTTGTTTTGATTTGCATTTCCCTGACTAAGGATGTTGAACATTTTGTAAGGTGCTTCTCGGCCATCTGATATTGTGTTTGCAAATGTTTTAAGCATTAGAATTCTGTGAGTGGTAATTAAAACATCCATATCCCCACATTCCTTAGATTCAGCCTCTGAAATTCCATCATTCTGGGTCAAGGCTATGTTACTTTCAAATGGCTCTTATAAGGTTTTAATATAGATTACCTGTTGAGAAACTTCAATAAAGGGCACTGTTTATTTTGTACAATAAAACAAATGAATGAAATGATTTACATGTCTTCCAAATGTGCTGTTTCTGCATGTGTGTATGGACCAAGAAGGTTTGGATGTGTTCTTCAAATACCTACAGATAATAGAAATAATAATAAATCACATTGCTTTCTGTTCTTTATTATATTCTTTTTTATATCCCCAGAGTACTTAACATTACAACTCCAAATCCTTATAACTTCTAAAGTACTTTACATGGTACTTTAACTATGGGCCGAATTCAAGAGTACAGATAATCAATAGTTTCTATCTTGGGCTGAATGTTAATGCCACTTGGAAATCGTGTGAGAAATACAAATGTCACCAACTCTCCCTAAACTAATTGGCCAGTTTGTAAATAGGGTCTGGTACAACCAAGGTAAGATCCACTAAACTGCACATATCCTTAATACCTCAAGGACAATTAGTTAACACGCTTCCAGTCTCTTCTGCTTGGCTTATGAGTGTTTGCGTTGTCTATGCATGTGTGGGTAGAAATCTTCCCAAGATACACAATGGCAGAATTATGTATCAGGACTCTTTTCCTGCTTTGAGATGCTTTTCCTTGTTTAAATTCAAAATTTAGCTCACGGGTTGGAGATGGCTCAGTGTTCAAAAGCATTTGCTCTTTTCACAGAGGATCCAGGAGCAGCTTCCAGCAGTCACATGGTGCTTCACAGCTGCCTATGATTGCAGTTCAAGGGGTTTCAACGACATCATCTAGCTGGCTTAGGTATGGCACGTATGTGTTGGGACACGACACATACGCAAAGTCAAGCATTAGTGCACTTGGAATAAAAATAAATAAAATCTTTTAAAACATTTGTAAAATTGTTTATAAAATGGCTTCCATCATCTTTCTCCACAGGTAGAACATTGTATAAAGTGAAATATTCATCCTTGGATAGAATTTTAGATCTTGGACTTGAGCTCCTTGTCTTTCTGTCTTTCTGTAACAATTGATAGGTTGAATGGACTGATGAGCACAAACTTGAGGGACATTGACTTAAAACTGCATCGAGACATCGCTCGCTGAAGTCCTGGGGCTGGCACACATCCAGCTCACTTGAATAACAATTCTGTGAGCATAGCCAATGACATAGCTAAAAAGAGCCAGAATGAAAATAGCAAATGTCAGACTGGATGTGGAGCAATGGCAAACCATAGACTTTAAGGTGGGAGATGGTCCTTTACATGAGAAGATTTAGAATATGTAATAGTAATCTATAGTGAGAAAAATTACCTGGACCAAAAGAACATGGCTGAAGGAACTTTCAGGGTAAGGAAATATTTATTAGGATTAAATAGGGTGTGTATGTATGTAAGTATGTACACACACCCATATATACATACATATATACAAATATATATGCACACACACATATATATGTCAGTAGTCAGTCTGTGAAATTAATATTTGTGCTCTGTATAGTATATGACCACCTTTCAATCTAGCATTCTTAAAGGAAATATTACATGAATTAGCTCAGATCTATTTTTAAGGTAAAGTAATAATCTACAAGAGTTTTTATCTGAGGAAATGTAATACACTTGTTTTCTTCTTAATTATAATATCAATCAGGTAGTTTATATGCTTTATCTCTTTTGACATGTACAGTACCAATATGTGTTAAATATATTCATTTTTGTTACTTGGACAAAGGCCTTTGAGAAGTGACAGGAAGTGGGGGGAATAGTTTCAGCTCACTGTTTCTGAGGTTTCACATCATCGTGAGTTACTCCATTGGTTAAGTGCATGGTGGTGGAATATCATGAGGAAGTACACAACAGAGGAGAGCTGTTCATATCTTGGCTGTCAGGAAGCAAGAGGGAGTAAGTGACAGGAGGGAGGCCTGACTGGACATATTCCACAGAGATGCACTTCTAGGGACCCACTTGCGGGCTCTACTCTCCACACTCTGCCACCTGTTCCACACATCTATCATCTGCATGGAGTTTTACCCCACCTATAGACTAAGCCAGAGCTCTCAAATCGAATTGGTTCTGGAAGCCTGATAGACATAGCTGGAGTCTAGGACAGGCTTAGATACTAAGACTTTGAATACATCCCAGATGGCACAGTTTGTCTGAAAGGAAGTTTGTCTGTGTAGTCTTTTCCACAATTAAGATTAAATGCTACTTGATGGTGACAGGTGCTTCATTTACAATGATAAAATCACTAGATGCTCCTTTAGAAAGGATTTAGTCTAGATTACCTCTTCACTGTTGATTTTTTTTATCATTTTTAGATTTAAAAAGTAGTATCTAAGCCTCTGTGTCTGTCTGTCTGCTGTCTGTTTCTCTCTCTCTCTCTCTCTCTCTCTCTCTCTCTCTGTCTCTCTCTCTGTCTCTCTCTCTGTCTCTCTCTCTCTGTTATGTGTGTGTGTGTGTGTGTGTGTGTGTGTGTGTGTGCACATGATACAATGCACATGTGCTAGTCAAAGGGGGAACGTTGTATCATCAGTACTCTCCTTTCTCTACATGGGGGCCAGGGATGACACCAAGGTCCTGAGGCTTTGCAGCAAGAGGCTTTAACCACAAGGGTGTCTTTCCAGCCCTTGTTGAAAACATTTTGTTTCTCTTAAAGACTATACATGGACTGACCCTGGACTCTGACCTCATAGGTAGCAATGAAGATTCTAGTAAGATCACCAGTGGAAGGGGAAGCCCTTGGTCCTGCTAAGACTGAACCCCAGTGAACTAGACTGTTGGGGGAGGGGCGGCAATGGGGAGGATGGGGAGGGAACACCCATAAAAGAAGGGGAGGGGAGGGATTAGGGGGATGTTTGCCTGGAAACCGGGAAAGGGAATAACACTCGAAATGTAAATAAGAAATACTCAAGTTAATAAAAAAAAAAAGAAAGAAAAAAAAAATACTGTATTGTACTTTGCTCATTTTAAGACAGTATAGGAGATGCATTTAAAGCTCACAGATATTCATGTTGAAAAGTGTCTTGGAAACAATGACAGGGAGGTGAAGAACTCAGTAGAGGAAATCAGAAAAGGGGGGGAGGAATAGCTGGGACAAAAGGAACAGAGGAAGAGAGGAAGGGAAAAGGAAGAGAGGAAAGGAAAGAAACAAGGAAGGAGAGAAGGAGAGAAGGCAGGCAGAGAGGGACGGACAGACATCCAGTGGAATGTGATGGAAAAGGGAAGAGAGTGTGATAAACAGTTCTGAGGACTAATTATGGCTTCTTCCCCAAACACAGGCATAATTTAAAATCTTTCCTTGAGGGAAATATCTTTGAGTTTGTTTTCACAGATTGCTGCAGTTGAATCTACCCCATCCCCCGAAGTTCCCAGCATTAAAGGTCTAACACCCAGTTTGTGTTATTGGGAGGCAGTGGAAATATTAAGAGAGCAGGTCAAGCGAGAGGTCTTTAGGTCATTGCGAGCATGCCCTGAAGGTGGTAGTGGGACCCTGCTTTCTTCCTCCTTTCTCTCACCTGGCTAGGAGATGAACAGGCATCATCTGCCCCATGGTGAGGCCACGATACACTGTGCAATAACAGGCCCCAGGGAAGGGGACCAATTGGTCACGGACTGAAACCTTCCATACTATGAGTCAAGTAGGCCTTTCTTCTTTTGAAGTTGCTTAATCACAGGAACTTATTACAGGAATGGAAAGTTAAGACATGTATGATAATATCAGATCAATAGTGATCTGACTGCTTCTGAGTTAGTCAAAACAAAGACACTCCACTCCCAGGGCCACAGTCTCCCGCCTGCTTTCTTTCCAAGTGGGAGGAAGGGCAACAGGACAGTGAGTGGTGCCTTTGGCATTCGGTGCAGGCCGGGTACTTTGCTGTCTCCTTCATTCATTCACAGCCTACGTTATGTAACACTGGCAGAGAAGCCTGCACCACTCCATCTAAAGATTCTCCAGTTGTTGCTCCCTTCGGAGCTGCTTATCCTTCGCTCTTTTGGGCTGTCTACTTATCCCCATTGGGTGCTCATTAACTTGACTTAAGGCATAGCTTATTTTTGAAACTGTATCCACGTCGCCCGAGATATCAAAGATCAAAAAACATTTAAGAACCAAAGAAATGAAAGCCTGCATATTAATTACAAGCTCCAGTTCAAAAATAAACATGGCGGGAGTTATTAACTTTAAAATTAGAAGACTCAAAAAACATATAGCTAATACATGAAGGTAAATAGGAACAGAGTTATGTCCCCACTCCCAGAAGGGGAGGGTAAACTGACAGAGTTGAACATTGCCCCAGTGCTAAACTGCAAACAAACTAACGCGTGAACGAAGCAAGTTTTGTTGCTAGGCTGGTTACATCTAAACCATGCCGGAGAGAGGAAGTGCGTTCCATTTTAGTGTTTCATGGGAAGAGAATATTTGATTGTTTACCCTGAAAGCTTAGAGCAAATTGTGGGCCTTATCTTTTTTTAAAATCACTTTTAAAATTTTGAGATTATACTGTAGTTACGACAACTCTCCCTTCCCTTGCTCAATCTTCGTGGACATTGTTCTGGTTTATTCACCGTTCCTCTGCCTTTAGGGTGGAGAATGGTAGGCTCTCTGTGCGTGGTATAGCCTTGCTGTCCTTGCTCGTGCAGGCTGGAAGACCTGCATGTGCTTTGTCATAAATCCTTGGCACATCCTCCACCTCACTCCTGTCTTTTCTTTTTTCTACCTTAGCATCTGATCCCAATCTGTCATCTTTGAAAAAGCCCCAGAGGCAAAATTCTTCTTAAAGTTCACCCTAAACCCCTGTTGCTCCTAGAACTCATTCAGAGCAGCTCTCTTACCCTAGGTGTGAAATCCTTTACCTAGCAACTGGTGATCCCAGTGCATGCTTAGAAACAGGCAGATCGCTGGCACACGGGTTTGTTTTGTTTATGGTTACATAACCTTGAGGAGTCATAAATCGGGAAATCTAAAGAAATCCACAAAAGAGAGTAAAATCGGGGATCCTGAGAGTGTCTGAGAGAAGTAGAGTTTCTGAGACAAAACAGCAACCCCAAATCAGTTGTGATGATTCCAACTTAATACAATCCCCTTACATAGTTAGACTTTCAGGTCATTAAAATAAATGTATCAATACCTTATTATTAATAATAAAGATTTAGTTATACATAAACAGTAGAAATAAATGATTCTACAGTTTATATAAAAGTTGAATCTAATTCATGACAAGGTTCATTTCTCCTTTTATTTCTACTAAATTTCTATAGTGAACAGAGAAAGTTGCCTGGCTGCTTAGATAGGAGTCATAGATACAGTATTGCAAATCTATTAATTTCAATTCATCTAAAAAGGAAGAACTAGTGGTTTAATTATTTATATCCTCAGAAATAAATTTATTTTTTTACTTTTGAGTGAGAGAAGGGTACATGAAAACAGGATTTAAGTAGATACATAGTGATTATTGAAATGATTTTAATATATATTAAATATATAATATATAACATAATAATTAAAATATAGTATAATAATAAATAATGATACATATATTATATATGTATATATAATTGCCTTCAAAACCATTTTCTTTTAGGGGGTGATAGAATACATGTGATATGATAACAGAAGAGGGAAGGGCTCTCTGGACAAGGAAGGGACTAGCCAGGGTACAAAGGAGGAGTATGTGGAAGAGGTATATTAAAAAACTTTGTCACTGGTACATATGTATGAAAATACCATAATAAATGTATGAAGTTATATGCAAACTTAAAGATTAATGAAAACTTATAGGTTAAATACACCTCCTAGTTCTACAGTGGTAAATAACACAGAAAGACAAATAGAATAACTCTATCCAAATAGGGTTATTTTGAGAACCCCTGTACCATTTGCCTTCCTTGCTTTTAGAGCGCAGATTATCCCATAAGGCTGACGGATGTGTACAGGCTTGCCTCGGTGCCGCTTGAACGGTATCTGCAGTGTCAGATTCCCAAGCCTTGGAAACAAGACTATTTTGTAAGTCTTATTCTCTCACCTTCTTATTCTACAAATACCAGAACACAGGGATAGTTCAGAGAGGAAGAAAAAAAAAAAAAAAACCCTCCATAATTGGGACGTCAGCCAGTGGTGAATTCAGAGGCAGAATTACAAAGGCTGGTGAGGCTGTTTATGATTGACTAGGCTCCTTGTTCTAAGGCATGTGGAGACTGCGTTCAGTAATGCCTTTGGATTCAATGGGGGCACTATTCCACATCTGATTTTACTCACACCCCGGGCTTCCAAGCAGCTTGAACATTAGCACCCAATTGAACTGCTGAAAAAAATTACTGAGGTATTTCATACTTCTGTCGTTAAGTGGCGCAACCGAAGATTGAAGAAATGCAGGTTGTGAGCAGTCAGTGCTTACATTTTAACAAAGGGATTGGAAAGAGGCAAACAGTATCGACTTTCACTCTTTTCAGTGAATGTGTTAGGGACAGGCCTTTGGAAATGTAACCCGAGGCAGGCCTCTCAGTGCAGGTATGAGGAAGTCCTAAAGGTAAACAGAAGTACTTATTTGTCTTCCTTTCACTCCTGTCAGGAAACAGACCACTGCCCCCACTGTCCACACCTGAGCGGGTCTGGCTCATTCTAAAGCTGGAGTGGAGAACACGGAAGGAAATCTCTCAGAAGAGGTGGATGGAGATAAAGCACACCTCTTTGAAATCTTTTCCTCTAGCCCTGTAAAATGACAGGATATTTATAACATTGTATTTCCAGATAGATGCAAACCCATATGCTCACACTATCAAGAAGCCTACAATTCAAAGTATCCTTGAGGTTCGATGACTTTATTCACAGTATAGATCCCGGTGCTTGCCAACTGTGGTGATGGCTGGAGGTGCCACACTACTGAGGAAATTGTATTTGTGAAATGACCTCACAGTTTGGCTCCACAGGAGAGGGTGGAACTTCTTAATATATTCCCCGCATTGTTCTTTTTGCATACTGGTCCTTTGACGTTTGTCAGAGCAAAGAAACAAGTTCGGTTGAATTCCAATGAGCAAAGAAATTGTAGAAAGAAAGAAAGAAAGAAAGAGAAAGAGAGAAAAAAAGAAAAAAAGAAAAGAAAAAAGAAAAAAGAAATCATGATATAAATACAAACAGCTGTTTGGACTGATTGCTTCCTGTTTTGCACAAGTATATCTCAGTGTCTTCTATTTAA
The DNA here is from genome assembly GCF_011064425.1 of Rattus rattus. Lineage (NCBI taxonomy): Eukaryota > Metazoa > Chordata > Mammalia > Rodentia > Muridae > Rattus > Rattus rattus. The sequence continues at coordinate 18,970,896 of NC_046163.1, read as the reverse complement.
GATATGTCTCAAAAACATCTCTTCTGTTTCACAACTACTGCAAAAATAGCCATGGAAAAGCCACGGTCAGTATGTCCCTATTTTTAACCATGAACTATATCCCCTAGCTATCATAACTCAATAATTGGGAAACAGTAGCATTGTGTCTCTGCAATTCTGAATTCTAGGGATTTAGTGTGAGGATAAAATTAAGATGGATTTAGCTGTTTTTTTTTTAACAGAAGCGCATCTGCTAATAATCCACTAACGATTTCAAGGAGCCATTAGATGTGGAAAAGGAACTTGCTAATAATTTTCATGGGTGCTTTCAAAGCATCATAGTTACTCCCTGACACTGTACAGGGACGGCAAGCCAAAGCCAGAGAAAAGTGATCTCCCTTGGGCTGTCTGCAGTCTGTACTCTGACTTCCTCCTCTTGGCCCAGTTTAGTCCAGACATTTCAACAGCTTGACTAAGCCTCATCACCATTTAGCTGCCAAGCTTAGAGGCTGCCAGTCTCGCTAGTAGCTTTTTAAGTACAGCTGTTACCAGTACTATGTTTGAGTCAAGAAGACCAGACCTTTCTGGTCTACCCCACTGGCCAGGTTCTCTCTCAGAGGAGAATTATTTTTAATATTACTTCATCATTCTTCTTCGGGGAAACATTTTTTTCCCCTCATAAGTTTCTTTCCTTATGGAGAAATTACATTTATGCCAGAACTGGTATGCAACATCTGTTTCGGGTTAGTTTATGGAGAGACGGTTTTGAGAATAAATACTGCTGATAATTTTTTTCTTACATGGGGCCAGCAGATATATATGGAAAAAAAAAACCCTTAAAGGTTTGGTTATGAACTGAGAGGTTTTAAGTATGATATATATCCAGATACCATTTATAACCGAGTCGATCTGATAGGTAATATATGTGCTGTATGGTAATTATGTATAGATACTGAGTTATTCCTACAAAGGCATATAATTAATGCAGAGCATGAAGCTCAAGCAGCATTTAGGGAGAAAGCTCAGAGGAGAGATGAACGGAAAAGCAGTTAAAGGTGCTTCTGAGTGTCCTGAGCCAGAGGAGTCTTCTCGGGCAGGCTTCTCTGTTTTCCCATGAGCATTTGCTCCAGGCCAGAAGGCTGGCTTCTGGCACCTGGGAATAACCTTGCCTACCCACAACGAAGGTGATAGAAATTTAGAAAGAAAAAGTACAGTGTCTTCTGTTTTGACCCTCTACCCAGTCTTTGCAACACCGTATACTATTTATCTGTAGCCATGAAGCCTTTACAAGTAAAAAAAAAAAAAAAAAGACACATTACATTAGTTTCATAGTTAGGGCATCATGTAACACCAAAAGGATTCTTCCTAGATAAAGGCTTTGCAGCCACTAAGGATATGAGAGCGAACTTTTGCCCAATTCGACCCTCAGTGTTCATTAGTTATAGTGTTCCATTCTCGTTGAACTACTTTGTATGTAGATAAATTGGTAGCGTGCTTAAACTGGGCCACCTGTCAATCCACATTTTTCCAAAATGGCAGTATCAAACAGAGTAAGAGCAAGCTCTGAGCCATGCGTCTGGTCCCAGGTTGAACTTTACCTTGTAAATGTCTTTGAGTTTTTCTGTATGCTATGCTTATGCATGGCAACTCAAGTGACCTTGTTCCTATGGCTGCTTTGGCGTGATGTGACCATACAATATAGTTCAAATGCCAACTTATTGGCTTCATCCTGTCTTCCTCTCATATACCACATTTAATCCACCACAAACCCCTGTTGTCTCTGTCATGGACATGTATCTGAAGTCTGTCTGGTTTTGCTACTGTCTGGTATTGCTAGCATTCTGGTCTAAGCCTGATCGGAATGTTTCACAGAGACCATGAATTGTCTCTTTTTTTAAACTTCTAGTCGTGTTATCCTACAGTTCATTCTCCACAGTTCTGTTTTTCTTTCAACTTACTCCTGTAATGAATTTCCACTTTATTCAGAATAAAATATAAGCGTTCAAATTTCTACGCCTGTCCCTTTTCTGGTAGCCCATCCCCCATTTCATCATCTACTCCCCCTTGCTCATTGGTTTGGATTCTATCTGCATTGACTTCCTGGCTGTTTTTCCAACATGGCGAACCCACGTCCACACAGGGTAACTTTGCATTTCCCGTGTAAAACCTTCTACTTCCTGAGTCGCATGCCACCTTTTCTCACTTCTTCAGGTCTCTGCTCAAATTCCAAGTGATTTTCCCTGATAAACATACTTAAAGGAACATTCACACCCCAGCTTTATTTCTCTATGAAATAGATATAAGCCCCCTTCCCCCAATCTTAGAACTCGCCTGGCAAATCTGTACAGCTTAAGCTCTTGAACCAACGCTACCTCTTGAAATTTAATTTTCTTTCTAAAATTAAAGTTTGCGTTTTTTCCTAATTCTATTTCACATACTTGCATTCGTATGTGTGCCACGCTGCAGTATGGATGTCAGAAAACAACTCGCGGGGACTCAGTTCTCTTCTATCACGTGGGTCCTGAGAGTCAAACTCCTGGCCCTAACTTTCTAAATCCTACTTTCCATTGTTTGAACACATTGGAGCTATAATACCGTTTTTGTTTTTTGTTTTGTTTTTTGGCTCTACTACTACCCTTGGCAGGAAAATGAAACCAGAGAAAGACCTAGTGATACCGAATGATTAGAATATGTGCTCAAGCGTGCCGCTGTATCTCACCGGCTGTTTCTAAGGAGGCATTAAAGCTGTTCTTCCGAGAAAGACCATAAGTTAAGCAACTGCCACTGAATGATTAGAATATAGGCATGACAGACTCTATACTGCCTCCTAGCTGGCTGCCCCAGTAGTTCAAATCTGGTTAGTGGAACAGTAAGAATCAAAGCTTTGCTTTTCAACAGCTCCATGGACTAAGGAGAGAACCATATTGCAAATATGTGACGTGTAAATTAATTTATGTAATGAAATAATTTTTGTAATGCCACTTTGTAAGTGTGCCTGTATCTCAAAGATCCTGCATACCTAGTACCACCTAGTTCAACTTTCGGAAGCGTCCTGAAAGGCATTCCTAATGCTGGGACACTAAAGTCTAGATTTGCTTAGCCAGATTCCGGGAAGACTCTCGTTTGCTTTCACTGACACAGTGTAGAGGTAGCTGAAACCACTTGGTAAAAGAGAGTGGGATCAAAATACGCCGATTTGAAGGCAGGGGCCAACCGCAGAAAGGGAGGCACACCCCAGTTCTCAGGAAAGTGGCAGCGTGGGCTCCGGAGCAGGGTGCGGGCGCGGGGAGGGGCCTGCGGCGGCCCGCCCTCTCCTCGGGGATGCCGGGATGTTTACCCTCCTGACAGCAGCGGCAGCCGGAGGAGGAGCACAGCCGGGAGGATGGGCCGCTGCTAGGCTCGCAGTGGGAAGCGCCGGCCGATCAGGGTGGGAGCCGGCGCTTGCAGTGGCGCGGGCAGAGGCGATCGGCCCGGGATCGCGCAGCCCTGCAGCCCGCGTGGATCGAGCTGCCCCGGCGCCCTGGTGAGTATGCACGGCCCGGCCGGGTGGGGCCGGTGCGGGGAGCGGGCGGGCCGCGTGGGGCCTCGGACTCGCGTGCCTCTGAGGATCCGCCAGGCCGCCTACAACTGGTGGAACGCGGTGCAGGCCGCTGGCTGCGGGAGCTCAGACCCCGGGCGCTTCGACCCCCCGGGAAGCTCCAGCTCTGCGGTAGCGGCGGCAACAGGTCTCCGGGCTCGGACAGGAGGAACTCCAGTGAAGACCCGCCTCCGGGCAGAGCTCATTGGTCACCTTGGCTATTTACCGATCGCGGATTGGCTCAACCGATTAAGCTGCCGCCCAGTTTAGAAAAGTGAAGTTCACAGACTGTGAGTGGTCGGGTAGCCAGGTCGAGGACCGATTGAGACCGATTCAGGGCTAGGATGCAGCAAAGTATGAGCTGAGCTGAGTCACTGATGGGACGAAGGTGACGTTAGAGAGGCCATGGGGGGATGCTGCTGAGCAATGTCGGCTGCCTCCGCCTGGGGCGGAGACCCTCAAGAGATGCATTTATTGACACACATACTGTACTCGAATAGCCTAAGTCTCTGCCCGGGCTAGACACTAAGAATGTATTTACTTTAGAGTAAGATGTGTTTGTGCCCTTTACGATTCTGGTGATGGAACTGAATATAGCAAAACAATCTAGAGATGAAATGACTTTTCCCCCCTCTCTTTGAGACTACTAATCTTAAAGGTTGTAATAAAAAACAACCAGATGTCCGCAGCTAATGGAGTATTATTAGGACCACTCTTTAGTTTCTCCTCCAAGAAATCTGCAGTTCCCAGTAAACACGTTGTCTACAGCCTTGCACGGCGGTGTGCTTTGGTAGGTTGCCTTACAGAATAACGTTCCGAATATGCGTATTATGAATCTGTTCTCTTCCAGATAATGGGATGTTGTGATCCAAGAAAGACTTAGTACCCACACTCAAAAATTTGTAGTTTGGGACAACTGGACAAACTCTGAAAATGATGAATAAAAAAAAAATAGAGCCTGCAGTTGCCGTGTGGCATTTCTTGCTTGTATTCATGGCTGCAGTATTTCGTGATGGCCAGTGCACTTGGTTGAACTGGCTTGCAACCTAAGCAGTTATTTCATTTTCACAGCACTCTGCCACCACTCCGAGAGATCCGGTCCATAATTTGCTTTACATCCCAAACCGTTGCATCCTCTGTTTTGGCTGGTGGGGGGGAAAACTTTACTTCTTAGAGAGGCAGAAAAGTGGATATGAGAGGAGGACCTTCGGAGAAGAGTTCGGGGCCGGAATGGAGGGGAATCTGGACCCAGTGACCATGCAGTCCTCAGATTCCACTGCAAGGTGGGCGTCCCCGCCTTCAGGGCACTGACAGCCACTGCAGCCAATGAACAGCGAGGACACCCGGCCCTAGCTCAGGAGGGCGGGTACTTCCTACTGCTGCCCTGGACTAGGAGAGGGAGGCCAAGTTTCTTTGAGGATGTGGGCCTAAGGAAAGAAGGGTTGAGAGGCTCAGTCTTGTATAAAAAACAGATGAGAGAGGGCCTCTGGTTTTCTTTGCGCCCCTTGTTAACTTTCAGGATTCGGGCTCAGCTTGGAGTCACAGTTTCCACTGAAACCATTGTACATAAGAAACAAACCTGGTCAGCAAATTAAATATAGTCCGTGACTGACTGGGGCTTTTGCCCGAGATCATCTGAAACTGAAAACCAAGAACTATCAGAAGAAAATTCATTAGACACTTTTATGGTAGCGTGGCAGTTTTAATACGGTTAAGGCAGTCATCAGTTTAAAGAGTCAAGACTGCATTTTTTTCAGACAAACCTATTTTGTAATCTGAACTACTAAAGTTTATTTATCTGGATAATACCTGTCTCCCGCTTCCTTTCCCACAAACGCCTTCTTCGGTGGACACTTAAGTTTCTTTCCAGCCTAATAAAACCGAAGAAAATCACCCCTGTTTATGATGGCTGCACTAGCAGAGGAGGGGAGCAGAGGCCGCTGACAAGCCTTTCTTTACTAAATTAAAACCCAGCATCTCAGTTTCAAATAAATCGAAGTGTAGAGCACTTACACTCTGAAAAGATAAGTATTGCCGGGACTCCCCTCTCAATTCCAGACTTCTGATGATTGCAGGTGATGCCCCTCAGCCTTGACTTACTACAAACATTAAGTATTGAGCATTTACTAAAAATAGAATAAAGTAAAATCCCAGTGATTTTTATTTTTTAAAGTTGATTCTGTTATTTTAAGGATTTTAAGGGTAGCTGTTCTCATTTTCACCTTTTTTTTTTTTTCAAATATTTGATTAATGTGTGGGCAGATATTTTACTTCACAGTCTAAACCATAGTGCAGTAGCAAACTTACAGGTAGTTCTGAAGGTGTGGGAAATTTATAGTTTAGAACTATATGTGACATGGGTGGTTATTATTTACTCCGATTTGCTTTATATGTAATTCTACAAATATTGTAACCTTTTTCTAAGAACCATTACTTTAAACTTTTGAAGTTGTTCCATTTTAATTCTTCTTCCTACAATTTATTTATTCATGGAGAGTATAGTCGATATAACATTGGATATGTAATTATACCCAAGCATATGCGTTTGTGGAATATAATTTTACAATTTACACTTAAATTTTTTTTTCTTGGCGTAGGGTTTTACTCTGCTGGCCCGGAACTTACTTTGTGTCTAGCTCAGGTTGGCTTTGAACTCATGCTTTCCTCCTGCCTCAGCTTCCCAAGGGCTGAGATTATAGGCATGAGTTACTGTCTTTGGCTGAGAATTTCGAAACTTATATAACTTACATAGCTGCAAAACTTTTAAACTGCTGATTTGTTTCCAACTGACAGTTTGGTATCCCTATGGTGTTACCAATTTCTCGAAGTATTTTCTTCCTTTTAAAGAAAACAGCCTCCGTTATCGTTCATGGTTTTATGGTGAGGATTGGGAATGAGGGCGGATGCTAAGGAACATCTTTTCCCATTTTTGATCAGGATAAATGATTTTTTAACCTTTATTTAAAAAAAAAAACACTTTGTCCTAATGTATATATAATGACCTAATAAGATGAGTTTTACTGGGGCTAATAGCTAGCCGCAGTGTACAACTGAGGAAAAATTACTGGTTTATAAAAGTGTACAGGTGTACGTTTTATATGACTCAGTGGACGTTGTCCCTTTTGCATGTTACCTACCACAGCTCCTGTGTGGACAGTAGTTAAGAGCTACTTTTGAACTCCAGGCTGCTTATGTACAGATGGGTTCACTAGCCCTAAACAATATAATAAGTATTAATAAGTCATAATAAGTATTTTTGACTTCGTGGGCTGTATTGTCTCCGGGAGCTCCTGCTTTTATAGCCACAAACACTCCCCATATATGTGCATGTAGCTGTGCTCCAATAAAACTTTATTTATATAGAAGATAACATCAAAGGCCTACTCACGAGTCCTAAGCCATTGGGGTTTCCAGCAACAGTGTGCTGTGAAAGTTTTTATTCTTAGAATGTGTGTCTAATGTCCACTGAGCATTCCCTGATTTTGCTTATTGGTGTTCATAACCACGTGAGCCACTTAGGTTGGTTATCCTGCTGTGAAGGGTGAGGGCATAAAAAAGTACTCATTAGACCAGAACAGGCGTAGAGAAGATTTACTAGAGAAAATAATTTGCAAGAGGAGACAGAGGTGCAGGGGGCTAATACTCAGAATAACTTCGAGAGGGGATGGGAGTTGTCTTTGCAGAGGTTTAGACAGCCTTGGCCTCTGGGGACCCCAGACTCATCCTGTGACATAGAAGCAGTGTGAGTGAGTGCTGTGTCCTGTGTCCTCCTTGGGAAACTCAGGTGATGCCAGCCATTTATCCGCTCTTTAGCCAGTGATAGTCCTCATATGGGTGAGTTCTGACATGCTCCATTCGTTAGTGCTCATTTTAGCTGCTGTCCCTATGACTGTTACCGTTAGAGGGGCTTTTCGGCATGTGTGATTTAGTAAGCCTTTTTAAAAATTGTTATTAACTTTTTAAAGAAGAATGAACGGAGGAGAATGAAAGTACATTCTCATGCATTTGTAACCCTAGACAGGGTAAGCTGAGTTGCTGAGTTGGAGCATTGGGAGTGCCAGTGCAGCTTGGTCTGTGTAATATCTCAAACGACAAGCACGCCTACAACCGAACACCACCTCCCACTCCTTAAAAAAAGGGGGGGGGGGAAGGAAAAGTGGACTTAGTCTGTCTAGTGAAAAGGGAAAATAATAAATAACTAGAAAGGGGCCTGTTGTCGAGGAGCTTGTGGCCACAGGGAGAAGTAGGGCCTCCTAGTTAGTCTAAGAATGAATTTCGGGCTGGCTGAGGTGCAACTCTGGAGAAGAGGTGGAAAATGAAACACCTTTGCAAATCACACAGCAGAACTTGTTCGCCCCGGCCGGGAGTGGATCTTGGTTGTAGGAATTTCGACTTGGTAAGTCCTCTGGGAGGCCAGGTGGAAACTGGGCATTTTAGAGCTTGTGGCCAGTGGCCTTCAGCTACAGGGAAGGTCTTTATCTGAGCCCCCCTGCACAGGTATTCTCTTTTGCTTTGTTTACCTTGATGTGAAGAAGACCATGCTCAATGCCCTCAGTGTGTTTCCTCCTTCTGTTTTAAAATCACCTGTGTGGAGGTTGTCAGACTATGGTTTTTCCGACTCTCATCAGCCTGCTTTGAATTGTAAATGAGAAGTCTTTGTGAGTGCAGAATGGTTGGTGCCGCGAGGTGGTTTCATTTCCTGTTTCTCTATTCATGGAACTTTCAGGGGACAGAAATAGTCCGATCATGCTTGGCCTGGCCTTGTCTGATGAGGGCGCCTCACAGGTTGGCAGCTGTGTCTTCCTCTGCTTGAATTCTCCTTTCCCTTTGCCCTGTGATTTCCATATTTATAATTTAATGCTTTGCACATTTGAGATAGCATTTTAATGATTTCTTTTTTAAAGTGAAGCTGCATCAAGGAGGAAGTCGCTACCCTAAGTGCCCCAGACCTGAACCCTAGCCGTTCCCACTATAGACCTGGAATCACTGAGTCCTGGGATGCTATACCTATGTGAGTCTCTTAACATACTACTAGTCGGCATCATAAAACATCTTGGACCGATTCTATTCCAGTTTTGAAGGATGGACATTAGAGAGCAAATTTCTCTGTGAAGGTTAGGGAATTCCTCTCCTCCTTCTCCTTCGTCTCTTCCTCTCCTTCCTTTTCCCCCTTCTCCTCTGCCCCCTCTTCCTCCTCCCCTTCCTTCTCCTTCCAATATTGGCAGCAGACTTTGTCTTTACTTGGTTAATAAATGTATCGCTCTAATCTGCCTCTGTCGCATGGTAGCATCTCTCTGTATGTCTGCAGCTGTGCCTTCCTATATAAGGGCATACTAATAGCCACATCTTTTTAAACTTAAGGTTTATGTTGGCTCATAGTTTGAGAGGCCACAGTCATTAGTGTCAGAGGAGTCATGGGAGACACCTGAGCATGGTTGGCAGGAGTGTGTGATAAAGCTTGTTCATAGCTTAGTGGTGCTGGAAACAGATGAGGGGGCCAAGAGCAGGGCTAGACTTTAAGTCTGAAGATGCTCTTCCTCCCCAAGTGATATACCTCTAGAAGCTAGACTCAATGTCACAAAGGATGTAGTCTCCCAAAACAGCACCGCAACTGGAGATGAAGTATTGGAACAGGAACCCATGGGGGAACTTTTCACATTCAAACTACGACATTCTGAAGGGACTCCCGTAAGTTCACAGCTCTCTCACAATTCAGTCTAATTCATTCTCCAGAGTTCCAGCATTACTTAAAAGTCCAGTTTTAGCTGTGAGCTCCTGCAAAATGGAAAAATCAGCGTCATATGTATTCATTATGCAATGGTGCATAGTAAGCATTATTCAAATGGGAGGGATGGGGCCCAGCAAGGAAGACTCCAAGAGAAACCTGGAGAGCAAACCACAAATTCTGGAGCTCCATACCCAGCACCTGGTCCCTTAGTAGCATCCTGTCAACATCCATGGGCTTAGATAACCACAATGGCCCTGCCATTCGTTATATTGTGATTTTTCTTTTTTTTCTTTTTTTTTTTTTTGGGTTCAATCTACACAGTACCTGTAGCTTTTCTCTGTAGATATTATTATGTTCCCGGCCTCTCCTACATTCTAGGGTCTCCACTGTGACTTACACTTCACTTTTATAGAATTGTACTTTGTCCTCTCAGAGTCTCTTCAGAGGACCTAATTTTGCAACCCACTGCACCTCTAATCTTCCTCGCACTTAAAGTTTAGTGACAGTGTGTTTATCTGTACTCTTTCCTTAGATTCCTTGCTATAGGAAGGATTTTGAAATTTCTGAGGCTTCTGTCCATAGTGGCAGATTTTAAGCTTGTGTAAGGGCTGTATCTTTAGAGATAAAGACGGGCATTGTTTTATACATTTGTAATAGGAACAGTATTCTACTGAAACAGTGAAATGAATGTTCCGGAACACAGCTTTCCGTTTCACATTATTATTTTGTAGTTTCCCTGAGGGGACTGCGAAAGCCTAACTTGCTAAAATCAAGTATTTTCAGAAGTTGGAGGGAGCTGACAAAGTCTGGATGAGACTTCTCATTGAATGTGGGAATAAGCTAAAAGCCAAGGATGCAGGCTCCTCAGCTGTATCTCACTGGATCCCGTTTCTCCTGATGGACAGCTTAGCCTTTTGCTTGTTCTTTGCTTTCTAATAGTGGTGAAGCCTGTGTAAGCCTCACAGGCTCCTGATGATATGCTCAGCATGTGTTTTTCATCCTGAATTAGCAAATTCGTTGTGCTTTGTTGGTGGCTCCTGTTTGCTCAGCAAAAATTTGCTGAGAGACAGGTAACGCTGTCCCCTTTCCATGTTAAGACCTTGAACACTTTATTCAGTCAGCAGATACCTGAATGCCGAAGTGTACCCTTGTGAAGTATTTCTGTTACAGCAAAAAACAGAAACATTAGGACTTGATGCTCTATCTGTACTTTGAAATAGGTTTAAGGAAGAAGAGATGGCCAGTATGAAGGCTTGTTCTAGGGAGGAGTCCTTACTTACTAGTAAGGACAGGAAAAGTCAATGTTCCTGGGTCGTCACAGGTTGTCTGGTCAGATGCCTTTATTAGTAAAAGTCAAGCACTGTTACTTAGTATATTGAAAGTTTAAAATAGCCACTCATACTTGCATCTGCCAATTTCTTCTTCGTCTTCGTCTTCGTCTTCATCTTCGTCTTCTTCTTTTGCTGTGTTTCAGACACCAAACACTGCTGAAGTTTCCTTTACTTCTTTAGTCAGTGATTTACTCTTAGATATTGAGTTAGGTGTATTCATTGTGTGTGTTCCCTGTGTGGTGACACTTAACTTCTCGTCAAGTGGAAATGGATCAGATCAATCCTATGGGATCTCACGATTCCTTTAAATAGTAAATTATAGATTTACATAATTCATTTGTAAATTGTAAATTGAAAAATTTGTATGGCTCTTCAAAATTGTTCCCTCAAGCAATGGCCCTCAGAGTGCCTGTGTTAGAAGTTCTGATTGGATGATCATGAACTTTGGTATGGGATGGATTGTTCTGTGTTGGAAATGTGCCTTGTCAATACATGGTGTGGATGACTCAAGCAGGGGTCCCTCATGCTACCAACAGAGAACGCTCTGTTGTAATATCTTTTTCTTTTTATTACAACGAGAATCCCTCCCTGTTGCAGATAGGATTTCTATCAGAGGTGTGCAGTGTCTTGGCTTAGCTTTCATCTAGCATTCAGAAGCTCCTAGAGTACATAAACAACGTCTCAGCTCAAAATATGGATGCGTAGTTTGAACTCATCCTTAGAAACGAACTATACATTACTAAATAAAGGAGATAAATATTTTCTAAATAACAACTGAGCAAAGCAGAGAAACATTCCACTTCAGATAAGGTAAAAGAAAGAAAGAAGCAGATGTGCCAGCTTTAGCTCGTCCCGCCCCCTTGCTCTACCCTGGCATTGTTCTAGGGCTTGTAGCTCAGTGTGAAAACTTACCACTTCCCTTGCTCCTGTGTTGCCCTGTTCTTTTTTTGCATAAGAGCAAACTATCCTTGCTTTGTCCTGTAGAGCTTTTGCCTCTAGCTCTGGAGGCTGGAGACCTACCTCCTTATGTCCGGGAGTTTTCCGTCTTGAATGTCTGGCCATGCTGGAAAGCGGTCAGTCAAGAACATTAGGTTGAGTAGCTTGCTCTTCTCCACCTTTTCCATGACTGCCTTCTTTCCCCTCAGTGCTTTGATAACATGTGACTGATGCTTGGGTTCCCTCAGTCTTCCCTCCCTGTCTCCAGATTCAGGCCTTTGAATACAAAATCTGTTGTCTAAGGACGCCCATGTGGTCATTTGAAAGCTGTTGCCAGTGATTTCTGTTTTAAACGTATACTTTATGAACACTAGCTCCTTTTTGTTTATGACTGTTTCCCCTTCCCCTTTCCTTGATGCTCTATCAGAGGACTAAGTACAGGTTCATTACTGTGTCACACCCCTAATGCAAGGTTGGACAATACAAGCTAACTGCGTAGTCATGGAGCCCAGTTCCTGTCTGCCCTGGGGAGAGCTTCTGTAGGTACTGACTCAGGTATGGGTGAAGAAGAGGGTGAGAAAGATGGAGGACTGATAAAGTTACTGAGTGGTAACACATCAGCTTCCTAGAGCATGGTCTTCCAGTGTGCAGGGCCTCATTCTAGGATTCTCCACGAGGTCAGTAGAAGTTCCACACTTTCTGCCTTGAAAACGTTGCGGGCTGTTTTGCACATGTATTTTGAAAATGTTTGAAAGATGAAATAGTTGGCCGTACACAGTTTGCTGCTAATGCCAGTTTCAAATCAGGGTGAACTCTTCGGGAGTCCTGTTGGCCAGGGACAGAGCATGTGATCTCTGGAGCCTCCTGGTCCCTAAAGATGGCCCTGTAAGTCAGATGGCCTTTGTTTCTAATTTTTCCTCCATTTTTCTCCTCTGCTTCTTTAGTCTTCCATTCCCAGAGAGATTTAGAGCTGGTTGGATTGTAGCTGAAGTGAACAGAACTGGTGACATTTAGGGAAAGGGCCATTAGAAGTGAGGAAGAAAATCCCATGCCACAGTGGCATTTGGGAGGTATCGGTACAGAAATAGAACCATTGTTGTAAACCAGGAAGAAAAAAGGTTCCATTGAAAGGGAGAGATATGAGAAAGGCAGACAGGTGAGTAACTTCCCGTGCTGTTCAGTCATGCAGATTATTCTGAATCATAAAACTGGAGCATGCAGTGTGCGTCCTAGGTGACTAGCATTCCTCTAGATTGGAATTAAGGAGACAAAACATTACGATTTACCTGTGCATGATTATTGGTTAAAGATAAAAAGAGCTGCTAGGTAATGTCTAGTTTGTGGGTTGTTTATGCAAGAACGATGGCTAAACAGCTTGCTCCTCCTGCCAACGCTAAGCGTATTTGCCAAAACTCGTGAGGTGCTGTGCTTGGGCTCCGGCTGCCATATTTAGACTACACAGTGAATCTGTAAGACTTATGTTCCAGGTGGAAGCAGATTTCCAGACTCCTGCCTTTTGTACTTCAGCTTCATGTATAGAATGTGAGAGTAAATTAACCGTTAGCATTGTATAGGAGTGCCTGGCTCACTTATTTTCAATGAGGAGTCCATTTCTACATATACTGACCTGTCTACATACACTGACCTGTCTACTACATACACTGACCTGTCTACATACACTGACCTGTCTACATACACTGACCTGTCTACATACACTGACCTGTCTACATACACTGACCTGTCTACTACATACACTGACCTGTCTACATATACTGACCTGTCTACATATACTGACCTGTCTACATACACTGACCTGTCTACATATACTGACCTGTGTATATATACTGACCTGTCTATATATACTGATCTGTCTATATATACTGACCTGTGTATATATACTGACCTGTCTACATATACTGACCTGTGTATATATACGGACTTGTCTACATATACTGACCTATGTATATATACTGACCTGTGTATATATACTGACCTGTCTACATACACTGACCTGTGTATATATACTGACCTGTCTACATACACTGACCTGTGTATATATACTGACCTGTCTACATATACTTACTTATCTATACTGACCTGTGCACATATACTGACTTGTCTATACTGACCTGTCTACATATGCTGACCTGTCTATACATCTTGACCTATCTCTGTAGGTTTGTTTCTATGTTCCCTTGTTTTAATGACCCCTGACAGCATATGTTCTTTTGGATAAGCTGACTTGTACTTTCCCTTCCCTTTGTTCTGTCTTTACTTTCTCCCCTTGATGTTTTTATACACTTCCCACGCCTCAGCTATTCTATCTCAGTTATTAAACTCTTCATGTTTTAAGCCTCTGCTCAGTATTATACAGAGATTGTAGAGGCGTCTGCTCCTCTCTTTCTGGCCTGGAGAGCTCTCTTACTGTAGATATGCTTGCCCTCCTGTCTTTCCTGGAATGTCAGCTTCGGGAAGGTGTGAATCATGTCCTGTACACTTTTGTGTTTCCGATACAGCCGGGTTCCATTCTTGTCAGAACTGGCCATTCAGGGAACGGCAGATGCCTGTTTCCCAGAGACTGTAAGGAACAGGGGGGTTGGGCAGGTCCTATCAGTGAGAGACCAAATGTCCAGAACAGTTGAGCAACTGGTTTCAGGGAAGGCAGGGATGCCAGGCCCATGCTCCTGCACCATCCACACTGTAAGGTGGGAAGGAAACGGTACACCATGAATCAGGTGAAAGTCTGTTGGGAGTGCTTGCTGTCCAAGCATTCAGGGACCTTGACAGGAGAACTGGGTTGTTGTGGTTTGCCTTGGGGTTTTCTCTGAATTTGTTAAATAAAGGCAAGAGCGTGAGATTTGGGCAGAGGTAGGAGTTGGGAGTGAGAGGGGGATTAGATTCAGAGGTTAGGTTGACAGTTGACAGTTGGAGACAGTTGAGCGAGTGGAACCTGAGGAGGGGGGGGTGAGGATTGACAGTTGAGGGAGGAGGGGTTAGAGAAGGAAGCCAGGAGGAAGAAGAGAGGGAGTTGGAGACGATGGGGAACTGAGAGAGTTAGAGGTACCAGGGGGGAGAAGAAGCTGGAGACTTGGTAAATAAAAAGGTGCAGGGATGAGTAATTTGGGAACTGGGATTAGGACAGTGTAATGGATCTGCCAAATCTAGACGCTGGATTGCTTTAATGCTAAATGAGTGTGTTTTTTTTTTAAGAAAGAGTCTCAATTTAAGTAAGTGTGGCTGGGCTGAGTTTATGCCAAGATATCCAGCAGATATCTGGGGCACTGAGGTGTGGAACCCTAGCAGGGTAAAACACCAGTTGTATGCTCTTTTGTGTAAGAGTCTCAGTATAAGAAAGTGTGTGGCTGGGTTGTGTTTCTGCCAAGATATCCAGAAGATATCTGGGGAAGCGAGGTGTGGAACCCTAGCAGGGAAAAACACCCTGAGGGAAAACATTCCACCCCGGTTTCGTTTATACATTTTACTTTTACTTTATTTTATTTATTTACGACAACATATGGCGCCCAACGGGGCACGAACCCTGACCCTGGGATTAAGAGTCCCATGCTCTACCGACTGAGCTAGCCGGGCTTTGCCTGCCAAGTCATTCTGTGCTGAGAAAGTTCATCGCTTAGCTGATATCTTGGCTATGACAGTCTGAAGGGCTGGATAAGTAAGATGTCCATTCTGGGAAAGTTCTGAAAGCAGGCCTTTTAAATCAAGCATCTTCAGTGTAATTAGGGAGAATCAAACACGAAGTTGGACTGGAAAGTCCCGAATCTCAACATCCCAGAGTGTGTATCATTTCAGAGCTATCTTTCTCTTCCTTCATCCTGCAGCACAAAAACTTTACAAGCATTATGTAGTTCTATAAGCATTTTCAAATGGGATAAGCAGGGTGCACAGTTTAGTAAATAAAGATCAAAAAAAAAAAATGACTACCTTTTTTCAGGTTAGGTTAATCATATAATGGTAACAATTTTGTAATACATTGATTACAAGTTATGAGAATTTGCACTCAAAAATATCACTGGCTGTTTATAGACATTTCAGTCTCAGCCAGTTCATACCGGAGACCTAAACAACCTCATATATACATCACCTATTTGTTGATATCTTAGTCTCCTTTTTTCTTCTGTGTTGCCAAAAGGACTTCAGGAGGTCTCCCCTGTCATTTCTGATTTTATCAGCTTGGAAGGAACCCACAGCTTTTTTTCTTCTCCTGTGAAACATAGGCATAACCCCTTCCCCAGGGTAACACATTTCCATTTTCCATTCTGACGTCAGAATATCCTTAATATAAACAGGCTAGTTTAGTTCAGTAGTTTTCCACAATCCAATGTCTTTCAGCAGCTGTGCTGTTTTGTTCATCAACATTTAAAAATTTAAGGTTAATAAAGCACTATGTATCCTATCTCTGGGAGTTTTTGTTGACCCCTTTTGCCTGTTAAGCATCTCCTTTAGACTTGATTAGATCTCTCCAATTGCTTGTCCTGTAGGGATTGTGTGGTATACCTGTAACATGTTTTATATTATAATAGTCAAAGCGCTTAATCTTGTTAGAGATATATGCTGGACCATTGTCGTTTTAATTTGTATGGGTATTCCCATTATAGCCATAACTTCTAACAAATGTGTAATTACAGAATCGGCCCTTTTCTGACGTTAAGGCAGTTGCCCATTGAAATCCTGAATATGTATCTATAGTATGATGTATGTATTTCAGCTTACCAAACTCTGTAAAATGGAGAACATCCATTTTGCCAAATTTCATTCTTTTGGGTACCCTTAGGGTTAGTTCCTGTAGGCAATGGAGTTTGATTATATAACGAGCAAGTAGGACATTGCCTCACAATCTCTTTGGACATTTGCCAAGTGATAGAAAATTCTTTCTTTAAGCCTTTGCTGTTAACATGGTGTTTTTTATGAAATTCTGAAGCATCTAGTACACTTCCTATCAGTAGCTGGTCAATTTCATTATTATTACCTTTGTCAGAGGGCCTGGCAGACCTGTATGGGATCTTATGTGTGTTATATATAGTGGGTAACTCCTATTTCTGATTTTTTTTGTTGTAGCTGAATAAATAGTGATGTCAATTGAATCATCCTGAATAAGTTCAGCAGTCTCTATGTACAAAAAACAACCCTTTTCTGCATATTGAGAGTCAGTTACTATATTAAGAGGCTCTCGAAAATCTGACAACACCATGAGTATTGCATACAGTTCAGATTTTTGAACTGACTTATATGGACTCTCAGTCACCTTGTTTACATTTTCCGATTTCTATCCTGCCTTTCCTGACTTTCTGTCATCTGTGTAAAATGTAGAGGCTCCAGATATTGGAGTTCCCTTTACTATCTGAGGAGGATCCAGTTAGTTCATTTTATGAACTGAAGTCTTTTGCTTTTAGGGTATTTGTTGTTAATGTCTCCTAATAAGTTACTGCATGCTCTTTGCCAATGTTCATTTTGTACCCACAAAGAGTTAATTTCTGCATTAGTAAAAAGGTACCACAATTTCAGCGGATCCATTCCAACTAATTGTCGAAGTCTCAATTTTCCTTTAAGTATCAATTCAGAGACCTTCTCAATGTAGGTTTTCAGTTTCTTACTCTGTTTATGTGCTAAAAATATCCATTCTAAGATATAATCTTCCCTTTGCATGAGAATTCCTGTAGGGAATGAGTAGAGGGCAAGATGACTAATATGCAGGCCATCTTTGGATCAATACGATCCAGATGTTTCCTGCAATTTCCTTTCTACCCAAAGCTAGCTCTTTCTCAGCCTCAGATGATAGTTTCCTTAGGCTATTTAATTCTTTATCGCCTTATAGAGTTTGAAATAAATTGCTCAACTCTTGATTGGTCAAGCCAATCACAGGCCTCACCCAGTTAATGTCTCCAATTAGTTTCTGAAAATCATTAAGTGTCCTTAATTTGCTTCTTTTGATTTGCACCTTTTGTGGCCTAATTCTTTGTACACTTATTTTATACCCTAGATAATTAATAGAATCCCCTCTTTGTATTTTCTCAGGGGCGATTAGTAATCCCCAGCATGGTAATGTTTTTTTTACTTCATCAAACATTCTTTCCAGGATATTTATATCTGAATCAGACAATAAAATGTCATCCATGTAATGATAAATAATAGATTGGGGAAATTTTTTGCGAATTATATCTAATGGCTGCTGTACAAAATATTGACACAAGGTTGGGCTATTTAACATTCCTTGTGGAAGGACTTTCCATTGATATCTTTTTATGGGGCGACCTCTATTAAGGGTAGGCACCGAAAAGGCAAACCTTTCCTTATCGCCTTCATGTAGAGGAATAGTGAAAAATCAATCTTTTAAGTCAATCACTAATAGGCCCTCCCTAGGCAACAAAGAAGGCAGTGGGATCCCAGGCTGCATGGAACCCATGGCTGAATAATCTTATTAATTGCTCTGAGATCTGTCAATACCCTCCATTTGCCAGACTGTTTTTTTAATGACAAATACTGGAGAATTCAAGGGCTGGTGGACTCCTCTATGCTGAGCCTCCAGCTGCTCCTGGACTAGCTGCTCTAATGCCTGTAGTTTTTTTTTTGTCATGGACCACTGATCAATCCAGATGGGTTGGTCAGTCACCTTAGTGGCAAGGCTGTTGTTGTTTTTAACAGCAGTGGCTCCTTGGGGTAGCACTAAATTGTCAGCCTCTGCTGTATCTTGCTTATGGACAGCTTGGACAATCTCTAACTGTCCTTGATAACATTCCTAACTAATTTAAAGTTTTTTATTAGGAGTCTGATGAATTTTAGGGCCAGAACCTGAAACTGAGGGGATATTAATTTGAGTTTTCCACTGCTGTAGTAGATCTCTTCCCCATAAATTAATGGCTATATCAGCCCGTGTGGCCTTTAATTTTCCTACCTGACCTTCTGGTCCTATACATTTAAGCCACCTGATGCTTTGTTTTATTTGGGATAAAGTGCCAACACCTTGAAACTGCATATCCACTCCTTGAAGTAGCCAACTAATGGGCCAAGATTTTGGAGAGATGATGGTAACATCTGCTCAGTGTCAACCATTCCTTCAATTTCGATATTATCTACCAGTATTTTTAGTTTTTGGCCTTTGGTCCTCTATAGACGTTAGCCAAAATATTAGTTTTTGAAGTCTTGTTGTTTAATCGTTCTGAGGAGAGAACTCTCCCTGCCTAGTATTGGGCCCTGCGAGAGGCCCCCCTTGGGAGTTTTTTGTCAGGATGCGGTCCCATCTGTCTGTTGTTGCTGTACACTTCCCTAGTCAAATGTCCATATCTGCCACATCTTTGACACATTCTAGGAGGCACAGTCCCCTTTTTTTGTATCACTTTGGTTTTTTATTACAGTAATATCTGAGATGGCCCTGCTCACCACAATTAAAACATTTGAAATCTTGGGTCATCTCTAGCTGTCCAGTGGCAGCTTCTCCTATCAAAAGTAGTATCAGGAGAACAAGATCCAACATCAGCTGTATATCTAATCCACTCATCTATTGGTGCGGACCTTGCCTTTAGTGGTCTAATTACTTCCCTGCATTTGGTATTTGCATTTCAAAGGCTAAAGACTCAATTATCGCCTTTCTTGCCGCTGAATCTGATACACTCCTTTCCACAGCTGAGGTAAGCCTTTGTAAAAAAGTCAGGGGAAAGGTTTCTTTAGGACCTTGTATGACTTGAGTGAATGTTTCAGTCTTTTCCCTGATTCCGACTTTGTCCCAGGCCTTTAAGGCTGACAATCGACACCATGACAGAGTTTCTTAGGTCATATATAGCCTGCACCTCTACTTCAACAAAGCGGCCTTCACCAAGCAGTTGATCTGTAAAATCTCTGCCCCTAGCTCTATTTTGTCTTGCTATCTCCCTCACTTCTTCTCTCCACCATGAAATCCATTGCAAGTTTTCAGCAGGCTCTAAATTGCTCTTACCATATCTTTCCAGTCTTGGGGATTACTCTATTTTTTAATAGCCCAAGAAATTAAGATTTGTTTTACAAATGGCGAATGCATTCAAAATTAGTTACACTTTCCTTAAATTTCCTTAATTCTAATACATCCATGGGTTGCATTCAAATTCTTCATAACCCTGTGGATGATCATCGTTTGGAGGCCTTTTGTTGCACACTAACTGGATAGACTAAAGTTTGTTTCCTAAAAACCTTAGGTTGGCTTTCCTTAATTTTATCTTCTGTCTCTACCTGAGTTTTTTCTTTAGTTGTAATTTTAAATTCCTCTCTTAAAGTCTGTATCCGTTAGCTTCATATTTCTCTTTCTGTCTTTCCCCTGTTCTTTGAGTTCCTGAATTCTCTGTTCAAGGTTTTGCTTCCACACTTTGTATTTTTCTTTATATTGTACTTCTAATAATTTGTTATCCATTATCTTTTGATTGATTAATTTTAAAAAGTTATTCTCTAAGTCTTGCTTCCAAACCTCATTACTTTCTCTCTGCTGTTCAGTATGATCTGTGAGCTGTTGTATGTTCTGTTCTAACATCCTTTCTAGTTTCTGTCTATCACTTTCATTTTCATCTTTCTGTCTCTTATTCTGATCTATAATTTTCTGTGTCTTCAATTCTAGTGTTCCTTCTAGGCTACATTGCAAGATTTAATTTTCTCTTTTCTGTTGTTCATGTTGTTCCATAATTACCTGTATCTTCTGTTCTAAGGCTAGAAATTTGCTATTTAGGGCTGTGTGCTGTTGTATGTTCTGTTCTAACATCCTTTCTAGTTTCTGTCTATCACTTTTCATTTTCATCTTTCTGTCTCTTATTCTGATCTATAATTTTCTGTGTCTTCAATTCTAGTGTTCCTTCTAGGCTATATTGCCAAGATTTAATTTTCTCTTTCTGTCGTTCATGTTGTTCCATAATTACCTGTATCTTCTGTTCTAAAGCTAGAAATTTGTTATTTAGGGCCCTGTCTTTTGAGAAGATAGTAAATCAGAAGAATGAATATTGCAATACTGGTAAATGATAAAGTGTCTTTTTCCTCAAAATTCTCAACTGTCAGACCATTCAAAATATCATTCCATAAGGCCCAAAAGATATTCATTATGTTTCTCATCTTTAAGTATCATAAGTTATATATCTCTCTTACATCAAAGTAGTATCTGATCTGAAGCCCCTTGTACCTTTTTTTTTCTCCCTCTGCTTCAGAATACGGTGCAGTCCTCTCGATTCTTAAATGAGACCCTCCAGACCCAGTCAATTCCAATCCACTAGTACTCCTGCCTATTCTGGGGTTGAGGGGAAGTAAACTTTTATCTCAGGTTAGGTTGAGTTCTAAATGGTTTAGTTAGGCCATATGTTTTGTCAGTTTTTAACTGGACAAAAGGGGAAATGTTGTGGTTGCCTTGCCAAGATGGTGTGGATAACATGGTTGGTGAACAGAGTTGGTGGACTGGGTGATCAGCATATTGTTGGTTTTATAAATTGCAGAATGGTAATAATGATGTAGTTCACCTATGTATAGGAAAAAGTTTTTAACTGGACAAAAGGGGGAAATGTTGTGGTTTGCCTTGGGGTTTCTCTGAATTTGTTAAATAAAGGCAAAGAGCGTGAGATTTGGGCAGAGGGGAGTTGGGAGTGAGAGGGGGAGTAGAGTCAGAGGGTAGGGTGACAGTGGACAGGTGGAGACAGTGAGCGAGTGGAACCGGAGGAGGGGGGGGTGAGGATTGACAGTTGAGGGAGGAGGGGTTAGAGAAGGAAGCCAGGAGGAAGAAGAGAGGGAGTTGGAGAGACGATGGGGAACTGAGAGGAGTTAGAGGTACCAGGGGGGAGAAGAAGCTGGAGACTTGGTAAATAAAAGGTGCAGGGATGAGTAATTTGGGAACTGGGATTAGGACAGTGTAATGTGGATCTGCAAATCTAGACGCTGGATTCTTTAATGCCTAAATGAGTGTGTTTTTTTTAAGAAAGAGTCTCAATTTCTAAGTGTGTGGCTGGGCTGAGTTTATGCCAAGATATCCAGCAGATATCTGGGGGCACTGAGTGTGGAACCCTAGCAGGTAAAACACCAGTTGTATGCTCTTTTGTGTAAGAGTCTCAGTATAAGAAAGTGTGTGGCTGGGTTGTGTTTCTGCCAAGATATCCAGAAGATATCTGGGGGAAGCGATTAGCAGGGAAAAACACCCTGAGGGAAAACATTCCACCCCCGGTTTTCGTTTATACATTTTTACTTTTACTTTATTTTTATTTATTTACGACAACACTGGGTGAGCTAGGAACTAGCGTTATGTATATCAGACTTGGATTTGACACCAGGAAGGATATGGGGTCAAAAGAGACTCTGGCTGGATTGGTCATTAGATACATTAGAAGCGTGAGTAAGATAGAAAGTGAATAAGTTCCTGGAATTAGGCCATAGGTAAAACCGGACCACAGGTCAGATTTATTTAACTTGAAGCTGATTTATTAAACATATTATGAATAAATAAAATGTTCTTTAGTTGTGTGGAGAGAGATACATCTCTGGGGTGTTTGTCGGATGGCTGATATCCAACTGATAACAGTAGGCAGTGAGTTAGATCTCTTCCGAGCTTAGCAGAGGGCGTGGTCCAGAGCTCAGCCAGTTTCAGTGTCACAGAGGGGCAGTGGTGGATCCCATGTGGAGAAGAGGTGTTCCAGGCCCTTTCCGTCTGAGCTCAGTTAAAAGGACAGTTTTGTCGAAAGGTAAATCGGTCTTCATGGATGCTAGGGACAGCTAAATGGTAACTTGTTGTCTGAATTTGGTTTATTATATAAGGTAAAGTGCGTTCTTTACCTGATACTGTCATTCCTGTCCCTAATAAACCTTTGTTTTTAAATTGTTAGTCCATGACATCTTTCTGACCCTTTAGTTTTCTGTTGTCAGAACAATGGATTTCCATAGGTTCAGAAAGCTCAGATAGTAATTTAACTGGATACCAATGATGTAATTCCGTTTTGAATGTTCAAACAGATCTTCAACAGAGCCCCCTTATAGATTATCCACTCCCAAGCGCTCAGCCCTTAGTACATACACGCATGTGAGCAGCACCATAAATAGACTCAGGAGGCTGTGTGTGTGTGTGTGTGTGTGTGTGTGTGTGTGTGTTTGGGGACACAGAATATTTGGAAGGGTGGAAATCGTATGAATACAGTACTCATGTATGGAGCTGTAAAAAGAATTAAATTTAAAATAATATTAAAAATTAAACATTATTCAACTACAACAAGATTTTCAAGTTTTGGCTTGACTCCTTTCAAGTCTTTAATGTACTAGAATAGCTTAAACCAATTTCATCAGAAAAACATTGTTGTTCCTCCATATTACTTTGAAGTTGCAAATCCTTATCGAATAATGCCTTCATACAATCAGGGTTCCACAGAATGAATTTTCTGGAGAAAATGCATTTTATATCTGTATGCTTGTTAAAAGGTGCACACTTGCACTCACAGTTGGGTCTTAGTTTCCGGTCTTTGCCCAGAAAAGCAAGCGGACAATTGCAAGATGATGGAGGTTAGCAATACAATAATTGGGCAGACGTTGCTGGAAGCAGGCTTAGCAGCTCCCAAGCTAACCTCTGCCATCCATAGTCAGTTCCGAAGTATAATATGCGAACAGTTGAACTTATTTTCTCAGGGAGCAAATTTTAAAATGTACTGTATGGCATGGCTATAAATATGTTAACAGCTTTTCTGTGGGGCCGGAAAGATGCTCAGAGGTTGAGAGCCCTTGTTACAGGGTGGGATTGGGGTCACGAGGTCCATAGCTGCCTGTAACTCTAGGTCCGGGGGATCTGATGCCCTCTTCTGGTCTCCAGGAAGAATACACGCATGCACGCACGCACACACGCACATGCACTGTTTTTTTTTTTTTTTTTTTTTTAATCCTGCTATTAAAAGGATAGTTTGTGTAATTAGGAGTCTCCGTGTGATATCTGCTTTTCCTAATTTGCAATTTTCTTTGAAGTTAGCTGAGTTCGCCACTTGAGTACTAATGCTCCGGATTTTCTTTTTTAATCTTAATTTGCATTGGGGACATGCTTAGTTTTTTAAAAAAAAGAACAAAAAACTATAATTACTACATCGTGTGTGTATTTGTGTGTGTGTGTTTGCCTATTGTGGGATAGACAAAGAAAGCTTAAAGTTTGGTAGAAAGTAACAAACTGGCCTTTCATTTGGTTAAACTTTGATTATGTCCTACTAACCTAATTATTCATTAAATAGACTGTTGCTGTGACTCAGGTCCTAAGAATGTTGTCAGGGCCTGGGCCAGGGTTGATGAAAATGTTCCCTGAAGAGAGCAGCACAAGCTTGTCTTCTTAGCCAGGGACTGTTTCTTTATCCGGGTTCTGTGAGCATCCAGTGAATGGATGGGAAAGAGTTTACAGCTACTTTGTGCACTGTAGTAGGCTGTAGTATGTAAAGTGAAAAGAACTGTGGAGGATCAGAAGGCAAGCAAAAACATGATAAATTAATAGTCATAGGCCGTTAAACATTTCACAAGCATAAAATGCAGCATGTACTAATTCAGAGACGTTATCGTTTCCTCTTTATTTAGACAGATGTGTTTTCTGCCCTTTTGATAATTTTTCTATTAGTGAGTGCTTGTTTCAGACCAAAGGTTGTTGGAAAAAATGGCCATATAATACATAATTCATACGAATCCAAGTGCTGCTAAGCTGTTTGCCTGCATTCCACAGGGCCTTGGCAACTTTGTTGTGAGAGAACTCAGTAGTATGCTTTCTTTAGTACAACAAATTCAGTAGAACATTTTTAATCATCGGGTTTGGAGATGGGTCCGAGTTACTCATTATGCTAGTTGGATTGTGAGTGTGTTTGTTGTGTGTGCGTGTGTGTGTGTGTGTGTGTGTGTGTGTGTGTGTGTGTGTGTGTAACTTGACATAACTAGAATCATCTGGGAAGGGACAACCACATTTGAGAACATGCCTTCATCAGATTGCCCTTTGATGATTTGTCTCTGGGGCACTTTCTTAATGATTGATTTTGGATGTGGGCGTTACCACCTTAGGCAGGTGGTCCTGAGTTGCATAAGAAAGGTAGTGAAAGAAGCAGGATGGAGTGGGGTGGACCTTGTTTCAGTTCCTGTCTCTAATTTCCTAACCTCCTTTGATGGAGTATGGCCTGTAAGTCGTAGAACTCTTTCCTGCCCATGCTGCTTTGGGTCCTGGTGTTGGTCATAGCAGTAGAAAGCAAGCTAGCACATTCATCCAAACTCTGTATGTCAGTCTATTTGCCATGACAGCAAGAATACCAGGCTTTAGTTGTTGCTGTGTGAGCAGATGGTTGGTGTATGGGTCAGATGAGTGGTCTCTCTGCCTACAGTTAACCTAAACTGACAAAGTCTACCAGATACCCCCATCCCATCCTATCCTATCCACCCACTCACCCACCTACCTACCTACCTACCTACCTACCTACCTACCTTCCTACCAACATATATGTATCTGTCTATCTATGAATATATATTCATAGATAGATGAATGATATATCATATGTGATATATCATATATATGTGATATCATATATGGTATATATGTTAAGTTTCTTTAAAGATCTAAATAGGGATCTTGTTTTTCAGAAGTGTGTAACAATAAGCAGAGGAACGGTGCTCTCTTTCACCCTTTATTATTTCACCCTTTGTTGAAGCATCCCTAACTTAGTCGGTGGTCTTTTGCATGGAAGGTAGCTTGCATTTGTTGCTCCTGAGATGAAGATTCGGGATCTTGTATTGCACCTGGACATAATGCATTTTCCTTTAATGAGGAACAGCTGAGAAAGAGGTAGGCCCCTTGCCCTTAATCACCTCAAGCTAGATGCCTGTGTGAATTTGCACTCAGTGTCCTGACTGGTAGACCAGTACTCTCTATAATCACTGTTTTTCTTCTGACTTTGTTTATTCAAATATTTATTAGAGTTTGTGTACTGGAGGTATACAAATGAGGACAAAACATCCAGCTTCTAAGAAGTTCTTGCCTCAGATGTTTAGTAGAAGGACTGGACCACAGATGAACAGATAACTTAGTCATTAAAGTAGATGGTAACAGGAGGTGTGCTAGCTAGGTTTTTTTGTCAACTTGATGCAAGCTGGAGTCATCTGGGAAGAGGAAAGCTCAGTTGAGAAAATGACTCTCACATTGTCCTCTGGGCAAGTCTTCAGGGGGCATTTTCTTGATTTATGTTTGATAAAGGAGGGCTCACCTCTATTATTATAGGCAGTGTCACCCCTGGGCTGGTGGTCCTGAGTTGTATAAAACCAAATGAGCTAAAGTGACCACGAAGAACAAGTGAATGAACAGCTTTCCTGTGGTCTCTGCTTTAGTTCCTACCTTCAGGTTTCTGCCTTGGATTTCCTTGATGGATTATAACTAAGACAATAAGCCGTTTCCTTCCCGAGTTGCTTTTGTTTAGTCTGGTATTACATTAACACAGAAGCAACTAGTACAAAGGGCTATCTGGGAAGGAACGAGGTTGACTGTGACAGCTAGCTAGTTAGAACGGCTCATTCAATAATATGGTGCAACCTGTGTCAGAGGAATGTAGGTTTGAAGTAACCTAGTATTTGAAGGAATATATAAACTATATATTAAGGCCAGGATGTAGTAGTATTTCTGTGGGGAAAGACCACTGATAAAGACATTGTATATATTTAATGAGCACATAGAGTAGGAATATGACCAAAACCAGATGATTTATGAACAGGTGGTAGCACTGGCAAGAGTGACATGGTCTGAGTTAAGCAGAGAGAGAGAGACAGAGAGAGAGAGAGAGAGAGAGAGAGAGAGAGAGACAGAGAGAGAGAGAGACAGAGAGAGAGAGAGAGAGAGAGAGAGAGATTGATTTGGGAGGTTGAATTAGTATGAGTTAAGGATGTCTTTGAAGGTAAGGGCGTAAGTAATAGGATTGCTATAACCCAGAGAATTTTGTGGGTTGTTGAATGCAGTCACTAAAAGGCATACAGGATTGAATGGCTTTAGAGCGTTGAAGACTTTAGACGCACTGTGCTTGGGCCATTGGACGAATAGATAGAGCAGTTCCAAATGGTGTTGAGGAGTTACAGGTTTGATCCTAATCAGTATGTAGGAGGCAGACTCCGTGCCACTGAAAATGCATGACTATTGATTTAAATAATCAAGGGACTTACTGTTAAAGGAAACCCGAGCGAAAGAATCAGCAGCCTTGTTTATTGATCATGGAGCAAAAGGTGCATTTTGTATAGAAATGATAAAATAGATAAAAAGCATTTCCTCATCATGCTCTTCATCTGGGATTCACCTGGCTCATCTGCCTTATTGGGAGTTAGTGTGGAGTAACAGCTGCACATGTGTATTCTACACCAGTGACTGATGAAACCAAGTTACTAGAACTGGACTCTGCATCAAGAAATCGAAGGGGTGAAAGTGGTCTTTTTATTTTCACAAAATGTCAAAAGTCACGTAACAGTCGTCACTTCAGTAATCTGAAGAAAACAGGGCGATAGCTAAGAGAGTTATGTGTATAACTTTACATTTTCAAGGACTAGAGAGACGTATGTTGCACGTGAGCCTTCGGAAACTTCTCGCAAGTGTACCAGTGCAGAGGTAGTTGGGAACTGGAGGTCTCCGAACAGAGAAGCTCTGGGGATGAGCATGGGATAAGTCCAGGTGAGGGAGACTCAGCAGACGCTCTGCTCGACTAGAAATGCCCCACAATGCCAGAAGCTTCTAGAGAAAGGCTGCTCTTTGAATGCTCTTAATCTGACAACTGAGATTTGAGTATTAGGGAACAGGGAAGAGGCTTCAGGATCAGTTCGTCAGCCACTGTGTAGCTGCATTCCACAACCTCCAAAAGGGCTGCTGAAAGAGGCCTTCCAAAAACTCACCATCACCATTAGTAGAATAGCCAACGAGGAAGCTGGGCTATATGCTTGTTTTTTAAAACTTGATCCGATCAAAACAAGAAGACATGGCCCCCATGGCAGGGGATAAAAATAGTGTGTTCAGGGGGTGATAATCGAAAACACGGCGTAAATAAAACATTTATCATGGTACAGTGATGGATTTGTTAACCATTTAGATTAACAAACAAATCGTCCTCAGCTGGGTGAATTCAGGAGACATCCTCTTGAAAACAATCAAGCCAGGGAGGAAAAAAAAAAAATAGAGAATTAGGCCAAGATCTATAAGGAGCAGACCACAGAAAAGACAGAGGAGTAGCAGTATGGATTCTAAAGTGGAATTAATGAGGATAGCCCTTAGACAAGGCTGAAGACCTACTTTTTAAATTGCCCGGCGCCCTGAGAAGTAGCACTGTGATAGCTGGACTCACAAAGGTAATATTCTAATAACTGGAGCAACGGAAGACCTGTGAGCTGCCTTCACAGTTACATTTGTAAAGCTTGGTGTTTAAATCCGTGCTTTAAATTCTTACAGTAACTGAAGAGGGAGCTTCTGGTCCAGGCTATTGAACTGCGGTAATTAAAACCTGCCAGAATTAGGACTGAAAGAAAACATTTTCATCATATATTTACCAAGCCACGTCCACTAGACTACCAGGCTTTCCCAGAGCAATAATCTCGATTTAATAGAAATTTATAGCCAGAGCAGTTTGGAAAAGGATGCATAAGCCATCTTTGGGCATCCTCCAGTGCACTTCAGTGTTTTTGGGAGCCTGGTAGCTCAATATCTTAGATTCACTTGACGTGGGTGCTTCCCTTTTGTATTTTGGTTATGAGATACCAGTTAACAAGTTATGGGTGGTTGGACTTCAAAAAGCAGGCTTCGTAAAACATGAATATAAATTTCCAAATCCGTAGTAGAATTAAAACAGTAGAACATGGTCGGAGCCCGTGAGACATGACTCAGTAGCTTAAAGCACTTGGTGCTGAGGCTGAGGACCTAAGTTCTATCTCCAGGAGCTACAGGGTCAGGGAAGAGAGTTTCCTGAGAGCTTTCCTTTGTTCCCGCCCCCCACGTGCCCCCGACTCCCCATGGCATATTGTGACCCCTCAAAGTAAAGCAATACATGAAATAAAGGAACTTGATAAAGATGTCGTTTTTGTAACTATATCACCACATTAGTTTTTGTGGATCTATGTACATTTGTAATAAAACGAAACAAAAATGAAATGATTTGTTTTACCATAATCATGACCAGGAGTACATCTGAGCACAAATAAGGATTAGGAAATAGTTAGGTGCCTCGTTGACTCCTGCGGTTTAGTAAGAGGAGTACCCCAAGTTTAGAGGAACAGGGAAACATATACCGTGGTCTGGTTTTGACTCCTTTTTGTTGAGAAACAAACAAAACAGAAATCCTCTTTAAAAACTGAGTTTATTGCTGGCTCGGGATGGCACATACCTTTAATCCCAGCAAGTGCAGAAATTAGGAGTTAGAGACAAGCAGATCTTTATGAGTTCAAGGCCAGCCTAGTCTACAGAATGAGTTCCAGGACAGCCAAGGCCACACAGAGAAACCCTTTTTCAAACAGAAACAAAAACAACCCAGAAAACAAAATCAAAACAAAAAACTCCCACAGGGATTGTATTTGACCTGGGATAAAGTCAATTTAATATTTTAATTTCACATAAGTCTGACTTTCTCTTTTATCCTTTCCTTTCCTTTCCTTTCCTTTTTTCCTCCTCTTCTTCCTTTTCCTCCTCCTCTTCCTCCTCTTTTTCTCCTCTTCTTCCTCCTCTTCCTCTTCTTCTTTTTTCCTTTCCCTCTCTATGTAGCCCTGTCTGGCCCGACCCTTGCTCTGTCCACCATGCTGGCCTCAAGTTCAGACATCTTCCTGCCTCTGCCTCCCCGGTGCTTGGATTAAAGCTGTGCACCACCGTACCCATTGACTCTGTGCTCTTAATTGCTATAGTTTAACTTCCTAGGACTTCATTGGTCTAGGTATGTAAGTGAAAACATTATTTGTATTATAGCCTTGTATAATTTTAAGATTAAAATAGACTTTAGAAAAAATGCATTTTTTTCCTATTGGTTGTTTTTTTTTTTTTTTAATTGTAAATTAGGCTTTTCAGAATTGAAATAGATGCTCTTTAGGACAGGCTGTTATAGTTGGTTTATGATCCAACAAGTCTTGAATTCCTAAGATGGACTTTATTATGGCACACTCCTTAAGTGACTAGATATTCATAAAGATTCTTGAGCACTGAAGGAGTATGCCTTTCAGGATACAGGACGCCGAAGGCGACTTCATAGAAGAGAAGTGGATGTACAAGAAAGTGAGGGGATTTGGGGACCTGAAACTGGCCTGTAACTTTCCAGGATGTGGTCGAGGTTTGAACTAAACACAAAGTTCTGTGGTCTTGGCGCTGTTGTATAGTTCTTGAAACCCTACCCTTGACCTGTGGCTTTGAAGAGGTGGAGAAAAATGTTCATATGCAGATTTCTGCAGTTGTTCCTGCCAGGAAGGGGCTTCCGGTGCACTCTCGGCTTGACTAATTCCATCTGTGTGTGTGTGTGTGTGTGTGTGTGTGTGTGTGTGTGTGTGTGTGTGTGTGTGTACACTCTCTATTGTGGCTTCTCTCCTTTGAATATCTTATCTGGAACCTGTAATTATTTTCTATTCACTCTGTGGTGATGTTTTCAGAAACTGCCTGTGGAAAATTCTGAGAAGTATAAAGCAATCTGTGTTTTTTTTTTTTCTGGAAGAATACATATAAAGAAAGAGTTTGTAAACCCTAGAAATCAAGGTGGTAGGGAAACGTGAAGACTTTTTTTTGTCTACTTTTAATATGGTTTTTCAGTTCAAAAATAACCTTGCATTAATATCTAAAAGTCTTTACATTTAAATTCTAGTCTTTACATTCATCAGTAATTCAGTCATGCCATAATATGTATCTTGATGTTGACATTATTATTCTAATTTATTCCGAATGTACATCGAGGCCTTTTTTAACTGCAGGTCCATGAGACCATGAGCTCAGTTGGATGAGTTCTCTTTTCTTCATAACAGTTTGCCCCAGGATTGGGCCAGCTCTCTGTCTCATGCAGGATTGCACGGGAGCGTGTGGAAGGCACGGAGACAGGCCCAAGGACTTCCTAAGCCCGGTAGCCTCAGGAGTCATAGAGCCAAGGCCAGAAGTAATAATCTTGCTACCACTTAACACATTTCTTCCTTTTTGGACACATTTTCTTGCTGATAATTATGACTTTAATTGTTATAAGCAAATTATAGTCCTGTAGAGAGGTAATCAGAAGATGTTTGTGGATTGATGTTTTTGTTTATGGAAGAATCACCAGGAGAATATGCTCAAGAAGTTATCATTTTAATTCAGAGGAAACATTCAGAGCCATGGTAAATGAATTACAACAATACAGCCATTTACTGAAAATTAAAGTGTGAATTAACAATAGGCTTAGGGTACACACATTTCCAGTGTTGACTTACAGTAGGAAGACTGCCTGGAAAGCTGTATGAAGTGATGCTCCAAATATATATCCCTAAATATAGATCCCAAATATATATCCCTAGTGATGGACTTCGTGCCAATGTAAGAAGAATGGGGGTGTTGGTGCAGGGGACAAGTGTTTCCACTGAGGCAGTCTGTTTTTCACACTTTGCTCGTTAACTTTATCTATATGGAACTGCGCGTGTCTGCTAAGATAACTAAGAATAACTTGAAATTTTAGAGATCTGTCTTACCTTTAAATGGTAGGACAAAAAAAAACAAAAAAAAAAACAAAACAAAAACAAAAAAAAAAACCCTAACAAATGGAGCTAAAACTAAACATTAGTTTTTTTTTTTTTTCTCGTGAGGTCAACCATATGTTTATTAGGTTGTACTAAGAAAATAGAAAGCTTTATTCTTCAAATTAACCGATAAATTTTCTTTTTCATAGAAAAATTTACCGGAGGGGTACCTTTGGGATTAACCGCACATCGCTTTTAAGGTTGTGCTCTGTGTGGTAACAGAGCCCCAGCACTGTATACCCGGCCTGACTCAGAATGTCCATAAACTTCATTGATGGGGCACGAGTTATTATTCACGAAGAAATTAAAATTGGGTGGAATTTAGCGACTGGAAAGGACTGGAGGCCATGTCATCCGATAGCTTCAGTTGATACTGAGGTAACTCAGGTTCTGAGAGAGTAGTCAGGCATCTCAGAGAGAAAACCCTTAGACTTGATGGAGTCTGCCCTGTCTCGGCTCCCGCCTTCTCCCGCTTTGTGAGTAACACTGGGGCCGCCAAGGAGCAGAGCAGCTGCAAATGTGAGGCCGGAAACTCCCAGGTTTGTAGAACTTTTAGTCTCATCCACTGCCTTGCATGAGAAACAATCACTTGACCATTTATTTCGCCCACAGACTAGCCCATAGTTTACATTGAGAATGTAATTTACTAACATTTAAAACGCCGGCTTTCCTGACTCATATTCTCGCTGCCAGGGCCAAAGCATTTGCTTTCACTGTGTATTATAAATAACTAAGTTCTAGTAAAGCAGACACTTCCTTAAAAAGGACAGTTAAGGGTGGGCGGTGGATGTGGAGGACTCATTAAACTTTACCAGTTAATCAAACACTGTTACACTTTGTTACCGTTGTTTCTCTCCTCTAATGTAAAAGTGATAAGCATACATTTAAAACGGCTTTATACAGTTCAGTATGTTGAGCAAAATGTAGGTAGGTGTTCAGGTCGATCTCGTCTAGAAATAGAATGAAATAATTAAAAGGTGAACAAGTGCGACAGACCAGTAGCGACTGTCGGAACAATCAGCTTCTAGAAAGTTCTGTGTATTGAGCAGTTTTAACTGGAAGACTAAATCCAAGAAGAATTAGAGATGCATGCAGTGATAACTCTCAATGATGAACTTCCTTGTTGACATACGTTAGCATTTCACTACCATTTAGGGTTTTCTTCTTTTGTCTAACTCTTATGCTGAGTAGCAAGTAGCCCTGTGTTAGCCTGTGTATCTAGATAGAGAAGCCTGTTTTAATCTGTTAGGCTGTGAAGTGGTCACATAGCATGGATGTGCATGCTTAATATTAAAGGAGAAGGAAGGAGACATATTACTTTATATATTTGCTTTCCCATTATAGACTAATTCCATGGATTTGAGATCAAAATTCGAAGTTGTTTTTCTGAGTCGTTCTTTTTGCCAGGCTTGGGGCGTTTAATTTCAGTATGTATTACCAATAATGAGGTAATCTGAGAGAAGGCATTGCTGGGATTTTAAGTTTCAGACGTTGCCTCTGCTTTCCAGATTTTAGGGGCCGTTAACTGTGCTTTCTGTCTCACTGCCGAGTCCCTGGTCACAGCATTCGCCGACCACTTGAACAAAACATAACAAAGTTGGTAACCCACAGTGGCTTATTGTGTTCCAGGAAGGCTAATTGTGGAAAAAGCACCGTGCCAGGCATTATGGGAGAGTCAGAGGGCTCTACTGCAGACGCCGCTGGTAAGGCTGTCATAATCCCTCTTGGTAGCGCCATGTAACAGTCTGAAAAAGGCCTTAGCGCGGAGAGTCAGTCAGAGCATGGGCAGTAGAGAAGGCGGGGTCTCCGTCGAAGCCCTTTCGGGACTAGGTACATTTGTCCCGAGCGTTGAAAGGAACTGTTTTGGTAAATGATACTGAGATTTCTGAGCTCAGGACTTGGCCTTTTTTTCTTTTGGGCAGTGGTGGTTGGACGTGAGACGATAAATTCTCTTTACAGTGGCCAATGGGATGTGGTATTTGCAGGCTGAAAACCTGCCCTCTAACTGCTTGCGAACCAGTCTTAAAGCCTGTTGAGGGGCCTCAACGTGTTGCTATTCCTCAACGTGTTGCTATTCCTTGGCTCTCCTCCGGGTAGAAGGAGGTTTGCAAACTGCTCCCTGGGTTCTGAGTCTCACAGCAGGGCCCATTTGCTGTTCGTCTCCTCCCTCATTAACAATGCTGGGTCACAGAAGGAACCAAGTAAAGTTCTCCTGCCTGAATCAGGGCCTGTATCACCAGGTTAAAGAATTAGGAGTTTTTATTCTGAAGATTGTGGATGATATTGAAAGATGTTAAACAAGTCAGTGTATAGGGGAGTAAGACGGTGTATGTGGTGGGCTAAGTGTGGTCAACGTGCATGCTGTCTTTGAAAGAAATCTCGTTTCTGAAAGCTAGCAGCATGCGGTGAATATCCACCAACCAAAGGAATTCTAGCATACCTGGAGGCAGTTTACTACTGTTCATGTCCTCTGTGTATTACACTTGATGTCCTTTGAGTTATAGTGACAGGCAGTTTATAGGTAATGATGTCCCCGACCGGTGCTGCTTACTTGGTAGGTGTCACTCCATTCTTGTTTGAGTGCACGGTACCATTTACAGACCGTCTTCACCAATGTTGTTCAGGGTCACTGAGACAGAGCGGGATTAGGGAGGCTTTCGTTTTTTATCCACTTGGCAAACACCTGCCTATTTACTGTGTGCCTATGGTGATGTCACTGTTGGCTCCACAGTGCTAGCATGACAAACTCCGTGTGTTTACGGGTCTAATGTCATTTGGAACCCTAACAGTGGTCCACCAGTCATGAAAAGGAAAGCTTTCTTTACTCCACTTTATCCTAAACAGTGTCACAAACGGGCATCAGGGTGTAGGGACCCACCTTGGACATCATGTATAGTGGAGGAGCCTATGCAGCTTAAAGGTTTGATGCTTACTTAATAGTTTTCTTTAAAGCGATTTTACAGTGAGATACACATATGTGAGAGTTTAGAGTCAAAAATGCATTGTTAATATTCATTAATATTCTGCTGTTTAATTTTCATTAATTTCTGAGAGTATTCCAGGAAGCATACCAAGTCGACTTGATTTATTGATCAGTTATAAGTGAATGAGCCTAATATCTCACTGCTTCAGGCATTGGAGATTCTTTGTAGGAATTGGTTATGACTTTGCATGAGCGTCATCTTTATAAATAGACAATGGATGATTTTTTCCTCTCTTCAGCTGATTGGCTTCCTTTACTTCTTGTCAGCCTTCACAACAGAGAGACAGATTTTGCCTTGCCATCCTTAGACAATTTAGAATATAGTTTCCATTTAAAATAATTGTACTACCTATATAGTCACTGTTTCCTGTTTTCCTAGCTCTTTTAAAAGATCCAGAAGACATGTGGCTAATAGTTAACCTAGGAATTCTAAATGAAAATTGGCTTACGTTTAAGGCTATTTTTGCTGACATTCAGAAGCGCAGCCCACACCACAGAACCGCCATGGTGACAAGGGCAAAATGAGAAGAAGAAGCAGACCCCTAGAAAAAGCAGAGAAAACCAACACAGATACAGAGGTCTACTCATTCACAGTCTTAGGAATCCCATAAAGACCCAGAACTGGAAGCCATGACAGAAATGCCAAGGAACCGTAGGGTTAAAAAAAAAAAAAAGGAGAAAGAAGAAAACTCTCTGACACTTATGAGACAAGGAACCTCCAGAGATCTAGCTGAGTTCGTTTTCTGTCTATTGCCAACATGGGGCATGGGGCCTCCACTTGAAGGTAGTTTGTTTCCCCATGGAGACTCTCTTGGAGAAAACTAAGCTCTCATTAACAAGTGGCTTCAGCCATAGCCTCTTCCTTAGGGACGTCCACTTCTCCTGTCAGCTCTAGGACCCCATCTGGTGCAGATCCCTGCAGGCCCTGTGTGTGCTTGCCTCAGCCTCCATGAGCTCAGCGTGCAGGCCCCCCTGCAGTGTTTAGCGCTCCTGTGTGCCTGGGCCCTGCTGTGTTTGGAAGGCCTGGTTTCCTTGGGGTTTTCCATCCCCTTCAGCTTGTACAGTCTTCCTCCCTCCTCTGTCTGCAGGGTGCCCTGAGTCCTCAGGGGAGGGGTTTGGTGGAGACAACTCTTCTCGGACTGAGTCTTCCAGGTCTTTCTCTGCATATTACCTTTGTATTGGTTCTCCTTGGTGCAGGAGGAAGCTTTCCTGAGGGTGGCTGAGCTGACTCATTTGTGTTTGACTTTACCCTAGGTCCCTGGGCTATCCAGTCTCAGGTTCTTGGTCACTTCGCTCACTCATGTAGCATCAGGCATGGGTACCATCTGGTGCAGTAAGGCCTTAGGTCAGATCCGTTAGTGTTTGATTACTCCTATCCTAGGCTTTGTGCCACCATTGCATTAGCATGTCTTGCAGGTAGGACGCCACTGTAGATTGAAGGGTTTTTAGAGCAGCTAACTTTTCCTAACAACCATATGTATGTTTAAAGCAAGTCTGATGCTCAGACCGACCCCAAAGCTGCCTTTGTTTCTTACAAAGTCTCACGCTGCTGAGGATGGAACACCACTGTTGGCGCTTTTCACAGCATTGGCTTTCTGCCGCCCACTGAGCCTGCTGCCGTAGGTAGAAAAGGAACACAGCTCAAAGAGATTTCTCCCTTTTGTTTCTGTCATTGGCTTCTTCTTAATTATGCCCAAACTGATTCGAACATTAAAAATATTCTGAAAACTTTTTCACTCTAATGGAAGTGCCCCAAGGACAGAGCGTGCCTGCAAGCACCACACCGCGCGGTGTAAATTAATTCTTGTGTAGTTTTTTTGTATTTTTTTTTAAATGGAGACCACACAGTTATGGCGTGATATGTCACCTAGAAGATGCAGCCATAGAAAGCTGTAAATCGCTGAGTTTGACGAGAAAGCAATCCCTCCTCACCTAGTATGACTTACCTTATGTTTTTCTGCACCATTGTGTGGTAGATGTTTAAGTATTAACCACAAGGCGTTGAAGGAATAACGTTGGAAAAAAGGGACCAAGGAGAAAGGCAATCTTATTATTGGTTTCATTAAACTTGCCTAAGTCAAAAAAGAAACACATTTTATATGTATGTATGTATGTATGTATGTATGTATGTATGTATGTATGTGTATGTACATATAGTAGATGGTGTGTATGTGTTTTGCTATAAGGGAAGGACTCATTCATTTTGATAGATGATTAGCTGCTGGTTGTCTTTGAGATTAGTTGTCATTTCCATTTTCCAAAGCCATACTAGTTGGTACGTAGTGAAAGTTCAGTCAACAGTCATGCCATGGTGCGTGTGGAGAGGTCAGAGGCCTCCGGTGGGTGTCGGTTCTTTTCGTCCACACCTGCACAGCAGGGATTGTTTGACAACAAAGGTGGTCACACAGCCATCTTTCTGACCTTACAGTTGTAGACGATGATGGGCTGTCGTCCTGCAACTGCTGGGGCCCTCTCTGTGGTCTGGTCTTCTTTCTAATGATGACTTTACTTAAGCTGAACTAGGAAGGGCGGGCAATGTTAGGACATACTGAGTACCTGAAATGTTTGGCAAAACAGAATTAAATCTTGCAAGGTAAATATTCAGGATCGTTGACCTTGTTATTACTATGGTAATTTCCTTTAAAGCCTTGTAGCTCCTGGAGACTGTGTACAGAACAGACTGTTATTGTTTCTGTGGTGTTTTGTGGGTTTCCTGGGCTGGGAAGGAGGACTGATCCTTTCAGGAGTGGACTAAGCAAACAGGCAGGCTGGAGATAGATGTGGCATCAGAATGAGACAGTTTATGAAGGTAGAACCAACAGCACAAGCATCACCCTGTCTCTCAGGCCCTGAGTCCTGTCAAGAGATGAGACCAGCCGGGCCTGGATCAGTGAGTACTTCAACCGAGTTGCTCACAGAAGAACCAAGGCCAACCAAGAACCCAACCAAGGCTGAGAGCTTGACATTTTGAAGCGGCATTAGTTTGTCACTGTCTCAGGGTAGCCTCTGTGATGCTGGAGAAATTCTTGGATAGGTTGTCTCTGTTAACTCATCAAGATTGATGAGCTACCCCAGGCTTTCACATGAGTCAGCATCTGCTCTAAAACATCCGCCTGTTCCTCGAGTCTACGAGCCCGCATGCTGTCATGGACAAAGTGCACCCAAGTCACTCCTGAGGGGGATTCTTCCATGGCTCAGAATCTGCACATAACAGAAGTCAGGCCTTCTGTCGTTAGTCCGGAAGCCTGTCTTGGAAACCTCAGCCACTTGCAGATAACCAACTTTGATCTTCTGGTACCCAAAGGACCAAGAAATGGCTATTAGCAATAGTCACGGTGGCTCAGTAGCTGTACTTACCTGGTGTAGTAGGCTCAGTCACACTCCAGCTTTTGGAGGAGCCTGAGCACCAGGGACAAGAGCAGAGCTCAGCTGGTGCAGATCCACTGCAGGCTGCCAGTGTCCTGTAGTTTTCTTGCCAGTGCAGCGACTTGCATCAAATGCTGGACGTCTCAGTATCTTCACTGAGTACAAACCCCAAACCACAGGTGTGCTTTCTCTCTTGGAATCCTGTGCCGTTTCTGATGCTTCGTTTGGGGAGGAGATACCCTGTATAGTCTTGTTGCCTCTATGCAAGTATTTTTTTTCCTCCAATTTGTTAAAACATGCTGTGGATTAGTGAGTGTTCATGGTACACACGTTTGACATTCCACACCAAGTTCACGTTCAGAAGTGGCAGCAGCAACAGCAGTCACAGTAAGGGTTCAGGTGGCCCCATTTACACAGTTTCCAGTAACCTCTCATGGTTGTTGTTTATTCTCAAGTCCAGACAATCAAAGGTCTGGCCTTCAAGAAACAATGGCAAGATAGCCCTGTGAGAATCAGGATCCCAAAGAGCCATATAGGCTGGCCGTGCCCTCTCTGCTCGTCTGCAGTCTTAGTGCACGAGGAGGATTCGGTCTCTTTTCTAGTTTCCTTTCTCTTTCTCTTTAAAGTAGAAGTTCTCAGCCATGGCATCACAGATCAGATATCTCATCAGATATTTACATTACAAATCATAACAGTGGCAACATTATAGTTATGAAGTAGCAAGGAAGTAATTTTATGAATGGGGGTCACCTCAGCGTGAGCAGGGCTGTAGTGTTAGGAAGGTTGAAAGTTGCTACTTTAAAGCTGGCAAATCAGGGTACAGATGCCAGCATTAGGTAGTGGACTAGCTAAAGCGTCATGAGTTCTACAGTTACCACCCTGTTCAGGTCATCTACAGAGATGGATTGAGTCCCCGTCTCTCCTTTTCTAGAAGCACATTGAGTTTGAACTGGTTTGCTCTGGCTTCGGCTAGCTGCTTGCTTTGAGACTTCCATAGTTCAATTTCTAGATCACATTTCTTTGGTGGCCATCACCCTCATCTTTCTTGGGAACCCATGTCTAAATACCATACCCCACATGGCCCCTGATTAGGCCTTTCGAAAGACATTTCCATCCCGTCATTGTTTATCTTAGCATACTGCTTGGTGCACCTCCCTCCCCCCACCAGGGAAGAATGCAGCCTTCACACAGAATGCAGTGAGAAGCAGGATTCAACAGGAAATGGCTTTTTAGCACATTGGCTTGCCACACCTTCATAGGTGGCAACTGTAGCTGGGTAGATCAGGGTAACAGTTGTTGCAAGCATAGCAGGCGGCAGGAGAATCAGCCGCCTACATGCTGGTACTTTTACCTACCAGGGCCTGACTGGTACTTTGTGCTTGAAGTGAGCTGGGTTATAGCAGAGGAATACAGAGTTCAGCCCTCACTTCTCTTGTAGAAAGCACCCTGCAAACCTGTCTCCTCCACCCTTGGAGTGAGAGCATCTTAGTGATTCTAGTCTGCAGTCCCTGGGCTGTGTCACTATTTATCAGATAGGGCCCAGGTGGAGTGGGAGGTTAGACTTTGGAGTTTGC
The DNA here is from genome assembly GCF_011064425.1 of Rattus rattus. Classification (NCBI taxonomy): domain Eukaryota; kingdom Metazoa; phylum Chordata; class Mammalia; order Rodentia; family Muridae; genus Rattus; species Rattus rattus. Next base: position 18,931,739 of record NC_046163.1, on the reverse strand, counting down.
TATACTCTATGAGGCCTTTACTGGAGCTCTTGGCTCTCCTGATGCTGTTAGTAAGATAAACAGCCAAAATATAGTAGGCATATTTTTTTTTCCGAACAGTAAACAGGACATGGTATGGTAATATTGTACTGCATTTGAGTTCAACGCTTAGTGGTAATAAGATGCTTGGTTATTTATGTCACACTGAGTGTCAGGACTTTGTGACATGCTCAGGATTTTGCAGAGAAGGAATTTGGTGCACTTGAAAGGTTAAGTGGTACACGGTGCAGGTTCGACCTCGAAGTGATGGAACAGACCTCAGTTCTGTACACCCTGAACCAATCATGCCTGACTGAGTAGGAGAGGTTTGTGAGTAACATTTGCATGCTGTTAAAGTTTCAGTACCTTGTTATTCTGCAGAGTTTTCCAAATCCCATCAGCAATTGCGCAGGAAAGATACCCTGGTTGATATTTAGTTCCATTTGCAGGTGGCTTGGATGTAAACTTGGATTGAGATTTTACTGTTCTTATTGTCAAACAGAAGAAGAGAGTAGGGGATGAGTTAAACTAGCCCTGTGCCTTCTATTCGCTTTTGCCGTCAAAGCCCAGTTGTCTCTGCTGATGCCGTGTAGCCTGACAGTTACTTGTAGAACAACAATGGAGAAGTAGGCATTTGTAACTCCTCTGTGGAAAGGACCAAGGATCATTCTTGACTCCGAACAGCAAGCAGGGAAGTGCTGAGAGGATCATCACAGCGCTCAGACTATGGTTAGTGAGATCAGACTCTCCATGTGATCTTTTCTTTTCGAGTATTTATAACTTGGGGTGGAAAGCTCTTTCCAGGACACAAATTGTGTACAGCTTCTTAGCCTGGGAACAGACATCTCGTGACCCATGTGCAAGCCTCTTTAGACATCCTGCCTTTTAAGATGAAGGCAGGTTTGCTTTGAACTATGAGTTATTTGGGCCTAGTAGGGTAAAGCAGTTTCACTCATTCCTTCTGTAATAGCAGTGTTATCTTTAGTATTATACCCAAAAAGCTACTATAACCTTAGATGATAAGCTTTTAAAAACCTGTGAGCTCTAACCACTATAAATTAGAACAGCATAATTGCTTTCAAGAAATGGTTACATTTAAATGACTTAGACGTGGTTAAGCCACTTACATTGTTATTATAGAAACAAATGCTCACATTAGATACAAAATTTTCCTATATGTATTTTTGTAATAATTCATTTTCACAAATGCTTATATTTTACTTAAAAAGGAATCAGGTGATAATATAAATTTAGTTTTAAGTTTTGTGCTCCTGAAGATAGGTTAAAAAATACATAGAAGTTTTTGTTGGCTCCTCAAACGTTCCCAGTGTTATGTATGTTTACAGAAATTCCAGCATACGTTCTACTCAGAGTTGGCATGAAAACTTGTCATTTGGTTCCATTTTGTGGTACTCAGTTGTAACAAGTATATTAGCCTTTCAGAGAGTCCTCTGAATACCAGTATGCACCTGACATCTTAAATCCATGCTCTTGGTGTGTTAAATTTTAGGTTGGGAGAAGTCAGGAGGGTTGACTGAGTGGTGTACTACTTCAGGGAGGGGATGTATTGATACCACCAGACAAACCATGCAACATGGTGGGGGTTTCTGTCTGGACAGACAAAGCAAGAGGCCAACCTACTCTTACAGGTTTTGAAGGGAAGCATCCCTATATCACAAAGGAGCATGCTTCTTTAATGCCCTCTGCCATGCCTGGAGGTAGGAGAGTAGGTCACACATAACTCAGGCTTCATGGCAGGGGTTAGGGGAATGGGCTTCAATGTGGTTTAGAAGAACAGGCTCTAAAAGCTCTAAAAGCTCTTTGAAAAAGCCTTGATTTAATTTGGTTCTGGAATTGACCTTGAATAAGAGCGGGTGTTTTCCTTTACTTGAAAGGAGCATTTTCCTAATCTAACATACTCATGCAAGGAAAGTTTTCCAGTGATGCAGGTTATTTCTTTTAATAGAAGCCTAGCTGGATTTCTCTGTTGCTGCTTCTGTTGTCAGGAGATAACTTTCTTTTCCACTGTAGGCCTTGCTTAGATGAAGGCAAAGTGCACAACTCACTGTTGGAGATGCTTAAGACTTTTGGTTCTCTCTCATGTTCTTGGGAAACTGCAGAGTTTCACGTTTATTGATTCTAAGGCTAAATGCTTTTGAGAAGCTTCCAGGGGTGTCCTTGTTTATAGACTAACATCTATCTGTCTATCTGTCTGTCTGTCTGTCTGTCTATCTATCTATCTATCTATCTCTATATCTATCTATCTCTATCTATCTGTATCTCTATATCTATCTATCTATATCTATCTATCTATCTATCTATCTATATCTCTATATCTCTATATCTATCTATCTATCTATATCTATCTATCTATCTATCTATCTATCTATCTATCTATCTATCTATTTATCTATCTATATCAGGGAAGGGTTTGTACTAGCTTATTTCATGCAGAAACCAAGCATGAACAGAGAGAAAGAGCTCTTGAATGGCTTGTCTTCTTGATTTTTCTGTGTGTCATAGCCATCTGGTTTCAGAATAAGCAGTTAGAGTGATGGGTCCGTGTATTAATGATCTGGAGTAAACCTTCGTAGAAAAGATATGCTATTGATGCTCTGGAGAAAGACCTAGCTTCAAATCTTGGTTCTCCCGTTTTCCAGCTCTGTGACATTTGTAAGAAGCCCATTTGCCCGCAGACAGTGTCCGTGGTCGACTACAGTGTTTTTTACTCATACAACTAGAAACCCAGATTCTGTAGCTGCTCAACGTCTTCTTCCAGATTTCGTTGCTAGTGTTGATTCACTGTGGTCAAAGGTGGAATCAAGGTGGTTCCGTGGCTTTTTTTTTTCCCGTCATGAAAAAGGAAAAAGCCTCCTTCAGCCTGAAGCATCCCATCAGCAGCATGTGGGAGAGAGGGAAAGCTTTGGTCAGGATGAGAGATTTTTGCTTATGTCTCAACAGTTGTAGACTACATGGTCCATTGTAGTTGTAACAGACAGTAGGCAAACAAGGGATTTTTTGCCCTCTGTAGTGGAGACACCAAAGGGAAAGGCTGCGGTAGCCTGTGGGTTCGTCTCTAGACAGGTTGTACCACCATGACCGTGGGTGCTGCGGGTAACAAGCTTCTTCCTTTTGGGTACAGTAAGTGAACCCCTGAAGCTGGGAGAGGTTTTGCTTTCAGCCATGCACCCTTTATTACCCAAGATAATTTCTGAGTTACATTTGGTCAATGAAGAGATCTATGAAGATGGTTGTGAGAGCTATATGACTAATACATGGTCACATGTAAGGTATTTAGACCTATCATTTGCCCACACTAATTTATGAAGGTGTCAATTTGGATTTCCTTTTGATTTATACAGTGAATAAATATAAGGGGGTTCTGTAGTTGAGTCTGGTTTTCGTATCAGTTCCTCCTAGTTAACAGTTTTAATAAAGGATAATCTTTGTGTTAATTGGCTATATATATATATACACACACACACACATATATATGTACAAATATGACAATATGCAGAAGTTTCTTTATAAAGCCATTTTCCTTGGAAATATAAATTGAATATAATTGCTTTTTAAAAAGTTTTCGAAGGGGTCTAGCAAGATAGCTCAGCAGTTAAGAGCACTGGCTGCTCTTTCAGAGGACCCACATGGATTCCCACCTCCTCCATGGTGGCCCACAACTGTCCAAAACTTCAGTCACAGGTGACCTGATACTCTTTTCTGATCTCTGTGGGCACCAGGCATGCATGTGGTGCACATAGAAACAAAGTCCCATCCACACAAAATAACTTAAAAAGTTATTGAAGTATTAACATACTTTATACTTTACTGTATTTAAGTGTCCAATTCAAGAAGTTTATGTAAAGCGAGCACACCCATGAAACTACCCAGCTGGTGTGTAGATCATTGCCAGGTGTCCTTGCACCACTTTTGGGTCATGACCGCCCTCGTTTGATCCTCATTATTGATCTGATAGCTATCAGGGAAGGTTGGGATAGTCTTGTGAAGTAGCAGCTTCATGTTATCATCAGTGGAAGGAAGAGAAACCCTGCGGTCACAGGGTTTTAAGTGATTTATGGTTTTGGGATTTTCAAGCTTCTTGATGTGTACGTTCCTGAGAGTTTTGATTATTCCTAGTTGGAACCTTAACCTCAAAATACCAGGCTTGTCAGGTATGATGATTAGTTGTAGTTGTTAATGTGATACGATCTAAGATCACTTGAGAGACTAAGTGATTTCTGTGTAGTTACCTTGATGACATCAGTTGAGGGTGGGAAGACTTGCCGACTGTGGATGGCATCATTTCCTAGTCAGAAGATCCTGCACTTAGTTAAAATAAGAGTAGAAAGAGTGAGCTGAGCGGTATCCTGCATGCATTCATTGTCTGCTTCTGACTGCAGATGTCAAACTCTCAGTTGCTTCAAGCTTCTGACACCCTGACTCTCCTGTTATGATGGACTGAAGCTTGAAACTGAGTCCCAATAAACCCTCTTTCCCTCAAGTTGCCTTTGTAACTATTTTAGCACAGCAAAAACAAAAGAAACTAAGACAACTAAGTGTATGTTGAGCTTTGTCTAATCCCTTGTTCATTTGCTGACCTAAAATTTAAGTTCTGGACCTGATCCTTTCGTCTTCCTGACTTCTGACAACAGAAAACGAATACCGCTCTGCATTCTTCAGAGGCCTGTATTTGATTTGTTTTGTTGTTGTTTTTGTTTGTTTTGGCATAAGTCCCAGATTGTTTTCCATTAGTAACCATGTCTCTCTAGTTTATCACGTCTCCACCAATAGCTGATAGCCTCTGTTAGTACTACTACTCAGGTCCTCTTTCCACTCTCAGTAAATTTCCATTGGTTGGTATCCTGTCCACTGGGAAAGGATACAACATGTGGTATGTCTGAGTTTGGTTTCTGTTGCAGTGATAAGATACCGTACCCAGACCAGTATAGGAAAGAAGGGGTTTATTTTAGCTCACGATTGAAAGTAATGTTTTCTCATGTCAGGGAGTGATGGCTGCAGGAACGTGGGGCAGAGAGTTACATCTGGAGTCCAGAGCAGAGAGCAGTGTATTCACACATGCTTGCTATCTGCTTTCTTTCACTTATCTTAGACATTAAACAGTTCAGGGTCCCATGCCTAGGCAGGTAATGGTTCCCGTCTCTATTAACACAAAGACATGTCCAAAGGCCAACTTGGTCTAAGACTTCCCAGCTGTCTCTAGATTTTGTCAGCTGGCAAAATGATTATACTTTATTACAGTCTATCCATATTTTCACCCCTATCAGTGATGGCGGTGTGAGTCTCCGAATGCCAATCAAAGGATTTAGCTGCAAACTCCTATTTTTGAATCTAGTTTAGATCACGTCTAGAAGCAACTGAGACAGGCTGTCTCTCCCAAGTAACTCACTCTGGAGTGGAGATTTCCGTACATGCTGCTCATTGCACAATGCTTTTGGGAAGGAAGAAAGCAGGGTGAGTCTGAGGAACCTGAAGGGCTGTGTGGTTGCAACAGAGGCCTCAGCCAGCCGGTAGGGGCATTCTGGAGCCAGACCAGCTCTTCAAGATCACCTTAGGTTGATGCAAGCAGCCAGGACCTATGTACCTTGACACGGAACAGTCATCAAATGCAGCTGCCTCGACCGGGAACTCAGGGGAACTCAGATGTGAGCGCTCTGCGCACGGCATCCTGCCCTGCACGGTGGGAAGTGAGTTCCTCAGGCTTCGTGCCTGACTTGAGGCTGTTAGGTGGGTACTTTTATGGATTTAGTTCTTTCGATACTGATACTTGGTTTTGGTATTTTTTTCCATCATTTTTCTAATTATTGCCAATTTTAGTATCTACCTCAGTCCAGCCTTTAATTGTAGGTCATTCTCTCTCTCTCTCTCTCTTTCTCTCTCTCTCTCTCTCTCTCTCTCTCTCTCTCTCTGTCTTTCTGTTTTGCTTTATGTATTCTTGCTATACTACTCATCTAGAATTGTGGTGTCCTTTTGAAGCATTCCTTTAATTTTTATGAACTGTTTCTCTTTCTTTTTTTAAATTTTATTTTATAAATCCTAACAGCTCCTTTGTGAAATTACATTAGTTTTTCTTTGGCTAGTGTCTACATTGTGTTTCTCTTTAATGGTTAAAGAATTTTTGTGAAAGACTTGTTTTACCAACATACATTTAAAAAATGTAATATTTTTTTCCCTGTTCCTGGAGCTTTTAGTTCACTATGTTTTACATCTAAGTTTGTATATGTATTTCTTTGATGTTATTGCCACTGTTTTGTGTTCCTTTCTGATCCTTTTGAAATCAATCCATTTTTATGCCCCCCCCCTTGCTAGATGTATTTCTTTTCTTGTTCTGTTAGTAGACTCCTAGAGATTTCAATACACTTTTACTCATTTAGAGTCAGTGTTGAATTTGGATATTTTATTATATTGTGGGCACTAACCTTGTTCTTTTTTTTTAAATACATTTTAATTTTTGACATTATAATTTATTTTCTCCCCCACTTTCCATCCTCCAAACCCTCCCATGGACTGCCCTCCTGCTTTCTTTCAACTTCTTGGCCCTTTTCCCTTTAAATTTTGGTGTGTGTGTGTGTGTGTGTGTGTGTGTGTGTGTGTGTGTGTATTCCTAAGTTTGTAACTACAACTTTCTTTTAGCTCCTTTCAGTCCATGTAATGTGTTTTGTATGCATGTTTTCAGGTCTGACTGATATCGGATAACCGGTTGGTGTGCCCTTCCCTGGGGAAGAGCATTGATTCCTTTCCCAGCATTCCTTAGTTGCCTGTAGTTCTTTGTCTAGGATCAAGGTCTCATGAGCTTTCCCTCTTGACATCCATCTAGTTTATACAAGGTACTGATCTATAATTAAAGTTTATTATTATAAAATCTAGTTCATTCCTGGAACTCTTCCCCTCCCCCACAATATTTCTTGGCCAGGCTTTTTGTATACCGGACATCGTACATGAAAACACACGGAGGCCCTCGATATTGTACCCACTTTTCTAGAGACAGTTTTTTGCTCCGGTGGAGCTACTGGCTTTCACTTTGACCACAAGAGGGTTGGTCTGTCTCTGGGTCTTCAGTATTTACCCAGACCTTCTTACATTGTTACCAACTGTATCCAGTTCTGGCTTCCATACCAGAGCCTGGGACAGTTTCTGTTTCATTTCTGCTGGCAGCTGAGTCCTCTCCGGCTTACTGGATTGCTTCCGATCCCAGGCTTGGCCGTGCCTTTTCTTTGGAGAAGAGAAAATTTTGTTTGTTCGCCTCTGGTGGTTGAGATCCAGAGAATTTTGGGTAGCGAGAAGTTCTCGTACGGTGTAAGGTGTGAAATACTGTTCTTAATTCTGCTATTGGTGGATTTCTTACAATTTTAGCTCTGCGTTGGATTGAGAAGGGGATACCAGGAGCATAAAAGACCTCCCAGAGGTTCTTATTCCATAGCTCATACCTAGATTCCTAGAGTCGTTAGATGGCCACAAAACACTTTAGCTTTGCTGTAGTGTAGATTCCATTCTTGCAGACTTGTTTTTATTAATTTCAGTGGAAATCTAGGGGTATAGAGTGGAGCCATTGCTTGGTTTAGTACTGGTCCTTTAAATGTCCTCAGTGACTGCTTTACCATGATAGAATTGAGCAGTTGCAAAGAGACCGCGTGATGCCCACGGAACTTACAGTGTTTACTACTCAGCTCCTTTAAGGAAGACTTAGCTTCTCTTTGTTTTGGACCGCCAAAATGCAGCAACTTGGTCATTATAGGAATCATTAGTAACATTCTCTCCTTTTTGCCTTCAGATTTAAAAAGTGTGGCTCATTTGCGCTCATCTCCTTCTGTCTCTGAAGCTGATCCTGGTGACAGTCTAACAGTCCATGTGACCCAGAGACACACTTTGGAGATTTAATTGTAGATGAAGAGTGCAAAGAAGAGGTGTGACATCTCAGACAGTGCCATGTAAGCGACGCTGGGTCCCGATCAGACGATCAGACTCCTAACACTGCAGCGCATGTTGGGGCCGGTACGCTGATGTAAACCCTGACTGAGAGTTGTCACACGGGGAGCCCTTTGTTCAGCAAATGCCTTAATACGAGTGTGTGGCAATCAGAGCCCTGTGGGTTGGATTTAGCACCAAGCTAAGGTTTCATGTCTGGGGACAGTTTATTATAATCATTCATCTCAGGGCATCCAGTCTGCTGACTCCTTTTGGCTGTGCCTAAAAAGTCAGAGGTACTTTGCCACGTCTGTTTCCAAACCAGAAATAACTCAGACATAGGCTCAGCCTCACTAGAGTTCCACATTCGTTCCACTGGCTTAGGATTTGAATGCCCACAGGCATCAATCATCATATTAAAGTTTTAACGCTGTTATAGGTGTTGTTGGGAATCTGGAAAAAAAAAATCAATTCGACCTAGTCTTTGTTTAGGAGGGGGCCTTGGAGAGGTCTGGTTTGGCCCTCTCCTCACTTCAGCAGGCCTTTGTCAATCACCGAGGAGCTTGCCTGAGATCTAGTGTGGAAAGTCATTACTGCCGAAGGTGTTATTTTGGGGTTGGGAGCAGATGACGGAAGCACCTATGTCATGCTGCGTGCACAACATCTCAGGTAGGCAAGGTTCAGTTCCAGCCTCTCCCTCTTGTTCCGTTGCCCTGATGCCAAAAGCCACCTCAATGGCCAAGCTCACTGGGCTCTTTCTGGAATCCCTGTCGACAGGGACAGGGCAGTCCAAGTGAACAGCACTTTGTTGGGAAAAGGCCTTCTTGACACTTCTCAAGTACAGATACCTTTAGAGTAAAGTCAGATCTTCAGTACGTTTTCCTGAATTCTCCCGTGGTGTTTATTAGCTCTTCCTCTCATTTGTTGGTGGTTTCTAAAGTCTTCGTGATTGAAGTATCTCAGTAGGAATTGGAAGAGGCTGAGAGAGATGATAACCAAGTGCCTTTAGCTTTTCAATTGCTGTGTTTCACTTGTTTCATCAGGTATGTTGGTCTCTCAGGCCTGTTCCTCAAAACTGTCCTCCGTGTGCACCTTCAGCACTGCAGGTTTTTGCCAGACTTGTTTGTTGTAGAAAAATGTGTTGTAAAATGAAGTCACTGAATGAAATCATTAAAGTCCTTGTTATGGAAGCACAAAGACCTTAGTTCCATCATCAGTAGAGCAAACAAAAAAGACAAGGTGTGAGGGGGCACAACTGTAATCCCTGTAGCCCACTGGCTAGTTAGACTAGACTAATGGGTGAGCCCAGGGTCAAGGGGAGACTTGGTCTTAAAAGAGAAAAAAATCACCCAAACTAAGTTGTATGGGATCCAAGGAATGACACCCTACTTAGTCTTCCCTCTACATTCATTAGTGCGTGACATATCGACAGACAGACACACACACACACGCATACACGCACACAGACACACACACATTCAAGTAGTTGAGATTATTCCAGCGTGAATTCTTTAAGGTTCCAGGATTAGGCTTTATTTTCACCACTTGTGGAAAAGTTTGAGGATCAGTGAATTATAAGAATACCTTAGATCTCTCTGTCGCATTATAAAAGTACTTATGATCTCTGGAGCAGGAGATGTAATGACTTCAGTCGGTCAGGCCACTGTTACCTTCACCGAGGAAGCGCAGGTCTTGGTGGCTCATACCCGCTTGTTGAACAGGGATCGTGAGGACTAAGTGATACTGAGTGCATGGCACACTCCCTAACCAGCGGAGAAGAAGGGTAGAGAGCATAAGACGCAGCCCACAGAAGTAATAGGAGCAAAATCTCGTCACAGCAGGGGCTTCCTCATACTTGGAACTCAGAAACAGTTTGACCTGTTCTAGAGAAGGCCAGCTGTTGACGTCATTGGCTTTCTTTGACCTCTTTTAGCATTCTTATTTTCTTTCCTGGGGTCCTTTTCCGGAAAGCAGCATTCTTTTGGCTACTTTGGTGACATGAGGGATAGCTCTGAGCATGGGAACATGCCACATTGCTGTCTTTTGCTGAACTCTCGTCTGATTCTCACGCCGCGTTCTCTTAAGCTGGCAAATGCTGGAGTCCTTGATTTTTGTTTTGAAAAAGCTCAGTAGTTTAGATGTGTATATTTGTTACTTAAAGAGACAAATCCAGATCCAGACATTTCATTTATAGACGGGACTGAAAATGACAAGCCCAGATATTGCACTGTGGGGCGGGGGGGGGGGTAAATCAGATTTTATATGGATTTGAAGTAATGGCTGACTTTCACTATTATAAAAAGGAATGGCCAGGGCACAAGAGGCATCTGTGTATAAATGAAAGAGGTGTCTGTTTCCTCCCCAGTTTTCCTTCTTTTAAAATAAAACAAATGTTAACAGCGACACAGATGTCCCAAGGACAGCCCAGGCTCCTGCCTGCCTCCATCACCCGCAGTGTCTGATGCTTATTTTTAAGTGGCTCCGAGTCAGATTCGGAAAGGTCCTGGGCATGAGCCGCCACTCTCATGTCCCTGGCCTGCATCTGAAACAGCTTTATTAGCGGGCCAACACCAGGGGCAGCCTCGGCAGCCATGGCCAAGTACTCGTCAGCTGTGGTGCTGCATCTGGACGCACAGAGCCAAGCTTAAAATAGACAAGGCCTGCGACCTATTAAACTAGCATACTGCGTAGATCCGAAACCTGTTGCCTGCTAGCCTCATGTATCTTTTTATGTGTTCATATTTAAAATGGAGAAATATCCACTCCACTTCACACTTACTCAGTCAATGTAGAGACGAGAATGGGCACACCAAGAAGATACGTCTTTTCTTTTTTAAAAGAAAACAAAAAGAAATGAAAAACCTCCTCTCTGTGGTTCTGAAAACTAGACAGCTTAAGGTCTCCTGATCTAGGATGTACTCAGTATTAATTTTGCTCAGAATGACTTATTACTAAATCGCTTTATTCATTTATGTGAGAAGCAGACTACAGTTAGTTAGGGCACATGTTTACTCACGCCATGGCTGGATGTTTTTTATTCCAGCCTGCTTCCTCTTAGGTCCAAAGGTCTAACCTTGCATTTGGGTTACTCCTTTCTCTGACCCTGTCAGCCTGCTCCCATGGCCCACTTGGGTTTGTCAGGCTAGAGGAAGACAGTGAAAGCATGCGTTCAAGGCAGACACTGCAGCTCCCGTTAGAAAGGCATCGCCTAAAATAATAGGTTGTCGTTTACATTTGGAATATGAACCAGAAACTTCAAGAAAGGCGACAGTGCACTTCCTTTCGAGTTATGTTTTAATATCCTGAGGTTAAGAGGGATGGAAAATTGGGAATAAACCATGGAGGGCTTAGTAGGACCACATCATCTTCTTTAAAGCTTTACTACCATAAGATGTGGACTTGACTAAAACACATTTAGAAAGTCATGCTGCATATTATTTTAAAAGACACCCTTCCCCCTTTAAAATTCTGTTAACATTACACGCTGGCTTTTACAGTTTAAATTTAAAAATGTAACTTTGGTTTCAGAATCAAGTCTCATAGTTAAGTGAGAGAATTGAAATGGAAAGTAAAGCGTGTATATTGGTTGAGGTGAGCTGGTGGTCACCATTGTCACATGGTTCAGTGAAAGCCAGCAGGGCTGGAAAGAGAGTTCAGGTCAGTGGTTTAATGAATCAACCCAAGGGTTCTGTTTATGGGAGTCTCTAAATTCCAGTCTGTATTAAGAGGAAGATAAAGTTGAACCAGCAGGTGTTAGCAAGAAACATAATACAAACCATTAGTCTCAATAAAAACCATTAGTCTTATCAGTACCATGATTTGATTTCATTTCACTGATGCTTCAGTCCAGAGCAACCTTACCGTGGTGTTTTACTGGACACCCCTACCCCATCCCCCCACCCCACCCCCGTCTTATTTACGTAGAATCCTTCCTCAGGAGGTAACTTAGTGGGACTCGAGCAGATGTTTTTAGGAAATATTTCTCAACTAGAGCAGTCACTCTGTCAAGATTTAGTTCAAGGAAGAAATGTTTGCCTAGCATGAGATACTTTTTCTTATATCACTGCGCAGAAGAAAAATAGAGCCTCATAAATGACTCCATATCCAAAAACCCTTACGTTGCACCGTTTCAGTGTGCCCTGGTTAGCTGTGTTCACACCGTCACAAGTTTATTTGTTATTGCTTAGTTAATAGCCATGCTCGGTTTGTCAGGCTGTGAGAAGCCATAGCTTTGCATTGAGCTTCAGTTTACAGTGGAAATATATTACTTATGTCCCACAAACAGTCATGTTACTTAGATATTGTAATTATTATGTATTTGGAGGAAGGCTAGCATAGACTTTTCTAGAAAATTGAAATTAGACCTCCTGTCCTTTGCCTTCTTCATTTGATGAATTGACCAGAATCCTTCCTCCAGGTCTTCCAGACTGATTTGTTACCTAATCGTTTGGAATGATCTTGGAGACTTAGAGTAATGAATGAGCAGTATGTCGCAGAGGCCTCGGAAGGCATGTGACAAGGCCGGACAGACGGTACATTTCATTTTTATTTCTTATAAACAAAGTCGACTATTTTTTAATACATCACTAATAAGTCAAGTACTACTCTCATTCCTGGCCAAGTGAATTGAAATTGTCCTACTTCTGAATGTCTATAATATCTTTATTCATGATTCCCTGGAACTGGCGATGATGCAGATGCCCATCGTTTGAGGTCTAGGTAAGCACTGGTCTGCGTGCGTATCCGTGATATGGTGTAGCATTCAACAAGTAGATGAGTGGCCCTGTTGGCAGTAGGGAGATGAATTTCAGTTGTGGAGGGACCCTATTAAAGAGGCTGCATTTGCACAACACCCTAAAAAAGATATGACTATAGAGACATGGCACGGGTGTATGGAGGCCAGGGTCTGGGAGAGGAGTTGGATGTGAAGGGAAACCACATAGTAAAGGCTCCTTGGTACTTGAATCTGATGTTGATGCCACTAACTGTGTGTGTCAGATGTGTGGAAAGCGTAATATTAAAAATAAAATAAATATGCTGATTTTTACTTTTCTTTATTCTTTGTACACATTTTAATAGGAGTCTTAGGACACTAACTCCATTTATCTTCTTCTGTTTATAAATTTACATTTTTGAATTTTAATTTCAGTTACAGTTTTCATTCTGTAATCATTACTACCCTATTATTTCATGTGGGATAGAATTTAATTATAATTTCTGCTGGCTTGTTTTTGTCAACTTGACCCACACCAGAGTCACTTGGGAAGAAAGACCATCAGTTGAAAAAATTGCCTCCATCAGATAGGCCTGTGGACGTGTCTGTGGGGCCTTTTCTTTTGCTAGTTGTTCTAGCAAGGTCCGGCCTACCTAGGGAGATCCCTGGACAGGTGGACCTGGGGTCTATTAAAAAAAAGTAGCTGGACAAGCAGAGAGAGCAAGCCAGTATTTAGAGTCCTCCATGGTGTCTGCTGGTGTTCTTTCCTTGGCTTCCCTTCGTGTACTGTAAGCTGTAATCTGGAATAGACCCTTTCTCTATCCAAGTTGCTTCTAGGCAGTGTTTCTCACAGCAACACTGCTTAGCTTCCCGGCTTTGCTTTCCATCGAGGACTTTTTTTTGTGTGTGCATATTCTGTTGGTTTTATGGATTCTTAATTGCTTACATATCTGGTTATGTTTTATCATGTGTTGGACACTCTATGTGGGAAATCATTTATAGAAGTACATTGGTGCCTTGGCTGTACCTTCTCCAGCGAGGGTTTTCATTTCTTTTTGCCTGGGGTCTGAGGGCAGTAGTTCCCAGGGACCCCTCATTCTGGATCCGAGCTGACTGAATGCTTAGGATTCTATTAGAGTTGAGGCCGTCCAGGTCTCCAGGTCTCCACCCACATTCTGGGAGCTCTCTCACTGTGGCCTTCTGTTCAGTCCTGGTGTGCCTTCTGTTCCCAAAAGGCCAGAAGAAAAGCTATGCCTCTTCCTAGCACTTCAGCTGTCTCTGGGCTGTCAGCACAGCACTCGAGGGAAGGCATGCTTAGGTCAGCTTTTCTTGGTTCCCTTTCATCCCTCAGATCCTTGTCCTTTGAT